>NW_007377679.1:68645-193325 GCF_000475195.1 Diaphorina citri
TCGTTTCTGACATTTTGTCATTCTTGCCGTTGAAGTACTTAACATAGAGTAACTGGCTTACCGGTCTTTTTAAGGACTTCTTAAAATACATAGAGTTCTGTCTTTACAATAAATGAATGACTAAATAAATAAAATAGATTATCTACTATAATTTTAAACGAAGTTTAGACCTTTGAATTCTACTTTAAACGAAGTTGAAGTTTATTAGAGAGAAAATGGTTAGAGTCTTCCAGTCGCGAGTCCGCTTGAAATCGGAACGGTCACTAGGAGAAGTCAGAAGTCATCCACGGGGGGGTTTTGGTTTCCCGACATAGACGGTTGACGGGGGTACAACGACGAACAAATGTATTGTGGTAAGCATTTATTTCTAATATCCGGACTCTTAGCGAGTAACTTTGTATCACAAGGAACAAACCGCAGGAGGTAGCTCAACATTTAAACATTACCACTGTGTACAATAGGACCAAGAGTCACCAAGAAAGTAGGTACCTTTCCAGTAAGATTTTCCGTTGACGATAGACTGGCAAATGATATCCCTTTGCCAGGATACTTTATGGCATAAGGCAAGAAACGATGACTTTGACAGGTACCAAAAAACAGGCTACTTTATGGCGTCAAACTTAAGTGAATTAAAGACTCAGTTGAAACTGTGAACCGAAAGACAAAGACTACTCAAGACAAACGGACTTGGACCTTCACAGTTTTAGTCACTGCTAAAAGTTTTGAGTTTGACTACAAGTACTACTTGGTCACCACTAGATACCAGATGGACGTTCTCTGCTAACTTTTTTTTTGTCATTTGAACATGTGAGCACAACATTCCAATGGAGAGAGAGAGAGGCAGAGAGAGGCAGAGCACGACCAAGATTTGCTAATGATTCAATCACAACGTCGATAAATTAATTAGTTAGGAAAAAATAAAAACGAGATATGTCTAATTGGGTATTTGAAATACGTATAATAATTAATTAATCGATAATAAAACGGTAAGTAGCTTGGACTGGAATGTACAGTAAGCCGTGCATTCCTCACGAGGAGTGTGCCATATGCTTTCATGTCAGGCTCCGGAGTATCATAACATGAAGTCCTACCAGTTATCCAGATGCTTAGTGCGCGGTCACAACGGCGACCATGGACCATTGACGGAAAAAATATTGGACTCAATTTCTTCATTTTCTGCGAGGGTCGATCTGAATTCTGAAATCTCCAGTGATTTGCCACTGGAATTGCAAGTGCCAGGTCATCCAAGTGCGAGGGTCGGAGCTATAACTAATCAAGGCTCCGTTAAGGACGTTTAGCATGGTTTGTTTATTTTCTCTTGATTCGGTACTAGGCGAGGGTCGGTCTGCTACGGTCTTATCGTCCCGAAAGCGGAGAGAGAAGCAAGGATAGGATAGAAGAAAGCCAGCCGTTCCGAGAAAAATGGCAAGGCAGTGAAGAGGGTACACTGGTACAGAAAAAAAATTACAGGTGATATTTGCAACATAGGCTCGGATTTTGCACCGTTTCTCCATTTACAAGAATCTCGGTAGCAATTTTGATATTATGTCAGAAATGTGAGTGCATTATACCTCTATTGTAGTTACGCAAACATGAATCTTCAGCTCCTCTTCTTGCTGCTGCTACTTCTTCTTCTTCTTGCTGCTGCTGCTGCTACTTCTTCTTCTTCTTCTTCTTCTTCTTCTTCTTCTTCTTCTTCTTCTTCTTCTTCTTCTTTCTCTTCCTCTTCTTTTTCTCCTTCTTCTTCACGTGCCGTCTCCATTGCGAAGGTTGGCCATCATCATTGCTATCCGTCAGAATCTATAGGCAAGGTCTTGTCGGTGTAGCCAATCATGTCTGTCTATTGCTGCTCTCTTTATCGTCAAAAATTAGGAATCCCCAAACCGCCAAACACATAAGTCACTAGGAGTTCTAAACTCACAGGTTTCACAAACAACACGTCTTCAAAAGCGTTTAACATTGTATGTAGTATGTACATAATGGTAGAAGTGTGGAATTGTGGATAGAATGGATAGATCAGCAACAGGTGCTGTATCATTAGAAGCTGGACCGACAATCTAGCAACTTTGGTACAAAGAGACAGTAGATTTATTTTGGTTGAATCGCTCAATAATCTTCTCTGAGTCTTACCGAAGGATTATAGGTACTGAATCGTTTAAGCGAGATGAGAAGAAAGGTATTTAAAGAACCATTAAAAATGCTCCTTACAGGAAAAAAAAAGTCACTATGTGAACCGAAACCAGAGATACTCTAAGAAAGAGTGAAGGTAGTCCTGAACACGGATCGTAAGGCTGTCGTAGGTTTCTTCCATGAAAGTAAATCTAAAATTCATCAAGAAAGAACATTGATACAAGCTGTACAACAAGTAACACCATTAAAAATGCTCCTTACAGGAAAAAAAAGTCACTATGTGAACCGAAACCAGAGATACTATAAGAAAGAGTGAAGGTAGTCCTGAACACGGATCGTAAGGCTGTCGTAGACGAGACAATAGTCACAATACGTCTGAAAAGTCCATCGACATCTACTGGAAATCCAAAAAAGTTGTGTCCAAACATAGTCGACGCGATGGCCGTCGATTGACGAAGTGAATCTATGTTGGACGGTTTCAGGCGACATCGATCGACGGCCGGCGAATATGTATGGACACAGCTTTAGATAAAAATTACACGCCCAGCACTCTGAAGGTGTAGGGACAAACAGCCCCAAAAGTAGGGTTAAGCTTATACGGATTTACGAATTGTCCTCACATGTCTACTATCTCCTATTTCAAGGAATGGTGTACCTACTTTCTGATAACTCCCGTGGTAAAACTGCAAAGTCAACGAAGACCATCAGCAGGATCTCTTCGAATTCAGGCCGATAAAATCTCTGTTTTTACAGTTTTCTCTATCAAACCTCAGCAAATCAACGGGTTTAATATCGCACCGATTTCCCGGGTGACAATGAGATACAGTCCTCTGTAGCAAACCTCACCAAGTCCTCTGAGATGGCGATAAATTCCTGTAGCAGATCTGAAGAAGTGTGTCATCTTCAATGATTCAATGATATACCTAACATAAACTTCTTGAGGATTTTATAGAGTGGAAAATCGCAAAACTTGTGTGTGTCGTGCGTGTTATCGGCGCAAAATTTCTCCGAAACTTTTCCCTCACACAAGGTGTGAGGTGTGACGTCACACGTCACGTGAGTGGGCGTGACGTCAGACGCGTGTCAACACTAACAACTTGTGTTTGAACGGTGGAGACAGATTTACAGAGTTTACAGCATTGTGTCTCGTCTTTACGACTTTTCCCCCGTTTCAATGTGAGATGTCTAAATCCTTCTTCAAAGAGAGGCAGATTTATAGAGTTTACAGCAATGTGTCTCGTCTTTACGACTTTTCCCCCGTTTCAATGTGAGATGTCTAAATCCTTCTTCAAAGTCTGTAAATTTGACGGACGGAAAAGCAAAGATAGCACCGCGGTGATACCCTCTCGTCCGTCTTCGCGAAAATTGAAGATACTCTTCGCTTCTTCAAGCGCCAAAAACATTACTTTCCTAGGATAAGGAAAGTAAAAGGATAGCGCCTACCTTGTAAAGCTGTGTCCACACATAGTCAACGCCGTCGATCGACGTCGACTGAAACCGTACACTGCCTCGACAACATAGATTCACCTCTTTCGACCATCGAACGACGGTGGATCGACGGCGTCGACTATGTGTGGACACTCTTTAAGCGCTAGGTCACGAGACTAATTTCCGCCCGGGCCAAACTTTATCCTGACCAGAGATGGTTCGTTCCCGGAATAGCTGTCTTTCCCCCATCTTGCCCTCTTTCTCTCTTCGAATTCAGGCTAATAAAATCTCCGTTTTTACAGTTCTCTCTATCAAACCTCAACAAGACAACGGCAACGGGTTTAATCTCGCACCGATTTCTTGGGTGACAACAAGATACAGTTCTCTGTAGCTAACCTCACCAATTCCTCTGAGATGACGATGAATTCCTGTAGCAGATCTGAAGAAGTGTGTCATCTTCAATCATATACCTAACATAAACTTCTTGAGGATTTTATAGAGTGGAAAATTGCAAAACTTGTTGTGTGTGTGTCGCGCATGTTATCGGCGCAAAATTTCTCCGAAACTTTTCCCTCACACAAGGTGTGAGGTGTGACGTCACCTCACGTGAGTGGGCGTGACGTCAGACGCGTGTCAACACTGACAACTGATAACTTGTGTTTGAACGGTGGTGACAGATTTACAGAGTTTACAGCATTGTGTCTCGTCTTTACGACTTTTCCCCCGTTTCAATGTGAGATGTCTAAATCCTTCTTCAAAGAATAAAAAGTGCTGAGAGCAGAGTGTCCGAACAGATTCTCCGAGTTTTCTTTTTCGTCTGAGCTTTACCTCCCAAACCACACACAAACTCACATCACAAGACCTTGTTTAGACTGTGGGAGTAAAGGGACTTTTCAGTCTCATTCTGGCAGTATAAACGGGGTATATTCTATTCTATCATATGATGTATAGTGGTACGCCGAAAGACTCAAATGTTTGGGAACCCCTGCATTAAGGTATCAAGTGTGTTGTTAGTCCTTAGTCAAGATTTGATACCTTGTTTCATTATGGTCACGTGACATACATATGATTCTCGAGACAGGCCGAGTTAGTTTCCTACATATTAGCAAGAGAGAGAGAGAGAGAGACGTGAGTCTGCTCGAGACGTCTAGCCGGAAAACCGCCATAACGCCATTTTAATTGTTATTTCCTTTGTGGCAATTACCGCTTTTCATACCAAATTATCGCCACATTTTCATAATAAAACTCACACGAATCAACCGTTAGTTTTTAAAATTTAACGACTAATTTGCATGCAAGGGAATGTATCGTATATCGCCTTTGCATTTACATTTCGCGTCGCGTCGAAAGATTTAGAAATGCCAGTTTTGCGGCTTGTGTCATTGCAATTTTCCGTGAACCGTCAATTTTTGCAAAAGTTAACGATTTTTAATATTTAACTCGGAAATTTCCATAGAAGTTAAATTCGAGACGTCTGGCCGGAAAACCGCCATAACGCCATATTAATAATTGTTATTTCCTTTGTGGCAATTACCGCTTTTCATACCAAATTATCGCCACATTTTAATAATAAAACTCACACGAATCGACCGTTAGTTTTTAAAATTTAACGACTAATTTGCATGCAAGGGAATATATCGTATATCGCCTTTGCATTTACATATCGCGTCGCGTCGAAAGATTTAGAAATGCCAGTTTTGCGGCTCGTGTCATTGCAATTTTCCGTGAACCGTCAATTTTTGCAAAAGTTAACGATTTTTAATATTTAACTCGGAAATTTCCATAGAAGTTAAAGGCGTGTCCACCGTCGATCGATGTGAATTTATTGTGAACCGATGTGACAGCCTGTCGACTATGTTTGGACACACCTTAATAGAAAGTTTACCCCCATAGTGTCTGCTTCATATGCAAACTTCTCCCCAGTCGCCACTCACAGGATTTGTAAATAATATGAGTGATACCGTTCGCATTCCTGAAATCCCAATACAGAGAGTGGAGAGTGTCTTAATGAGAGATCATTTTCCAATTCCAGCATGTTCCGCCCTTACACACATTAATTTAGTCAGCAGACATTGTCACCCATCAAAAATTCTGGCAAAGAAAGTGCCTACCTATGCTTTTCATTGAAGCTCGTTTCTTGACTTGGAATCGGACCACCAATCTCCAGATCCGGAGTTACATCATAGTGCAATAGTCCTAATTCTAATCGTAAATGGACGCAGCACACAAGGGATCATGAAGAGACCGCCTCAACATATAACCACTACACCGTTGAGGTTAGCATTGTCTGAAACTGGTATCCCGTAGTATGCCTCTCATCAGATGGGCGAGAAGAGACAAATGAATTCTAATCGGAAATGGACGCAGCACACAAGGGATCATGAAGAGACCGCCTCAACATATAACCACTACACCGTTGAGGTTAGCATTGTCTGAAACTGGTAGACGATCTAAATCAGAACCGTTCTAAAATGGGTTCAGAATCTAAACCATTAATATCCAATATCCACTAAGGAGCTCTTCAGACTATTAGTGGAGACTCCGGTATGCAGAGAATGTGGTCACTAGCGACAAGTTTAGCACAATAACATCACTAACAAACAGTCTAAACAACAGTATACAGAGAGCTCCAAGTCTGGAATAAATTCACACTGGACTTGTTTGGAGGGACTGGGGATTGACTGATCCTGCTGATGGCCTTCGTTGACTTTGCAGTTTTACCACGGGAGTAGTAGGTACACCATTCCTTGAAATAGGAGATAGGAGACATGTGAGGACAAGAAATGAACAAGAGGAGAGTTGGTATCGGGTACCCTAATAGATTTAGCCAGAAGATTAGCAATAGCTCCAATCCAGTGAACCCATATCGAGAAAACTTTTCTCTTCTGAAGAGGAGAGAGGTTGTCCAACTATGTACATATCTACCTAAATCCAATTTCTCCATCTAGATCGGCAACTCTGGCGCTCCCTACTGGTCCAATTGGTATTGGTACAAGTAGGGCCATCGGCTTTAATAAACGCCCTATGTCACTACGACCTGGTTTGGTCCAATAGGAGTTCTTCCATAGGGAAAAACAGAAAAGAACGCTCAGCTAAGTTAGTTAGGTTACCAGGTTTAATAGTCTAATCCGTTTCAATTCGGGGGACTTTCTTGAATAGAATTTCTCACGTAGTTAATTACCCCATGATTAATTTCATTCATTCCATTCTAGTCGGACGTGTATGTCTAGCGGTAGATTCTAGACAGGGTGATTGAGTTAGTTCTTGATGCGAGATCTTGTATTCTACATGTATTGTGTAGTTAGTAGTTGGACCAAGAATTTCAAGACTGTTTCCTATTATATTGGATAAAACAGGTGAGTAAAAATCGTATCTATGTAAGATGCGATATTAAGTCTTAACAGTTGGACCAAGAATTTTAAGACTGTTTCCTATTATATTGGATAAAACAGGTGAAAATCGTATCTATGTAAGATGCGATATTAAGTCTTAACTTTCGTCGTCGTCCTACCCGTAAGGTTTTGCCAGCCCCTGGTTCAATAGAATGACGGAGAGGAAGGGGTGCTCCAAAATTTATTTGTCCCTGGGGGCCCTTGAGTCTCCTTAGCGGGGCCCCTCATTCGCTCAAGGAACTAAAACTGAGCTACAGGTAGCCCAAATAAAGGAACTGTAGGTACAAACGAAGGTCTTATCGTCCAGAAATTGAAGAGAGGAGGACAGGATATGAGAAACCTCAAAGGCTTCTTGGTCAACTCTGCTTTTTACGATCAAACCACAGGACAAGTCAATGTCAAGCCGCATTACTGCATTTTGACACCCCAAGCATCAAGGCACCCTCCTGCTCCGACGTACGTCATATTTTCATAACACATAGACCATTACCTTCCATTCATTGAATGTCACAAGCCATAATGCAAACAAGTCAAGTCTCAAGCTATCAAGATTAGATATAAGACGTATATCCCATGACATTGAGTAGTGTTCTAGATCAACAGTGACAAAACATACCCCCGACGCGACGCAAGAACCCCATTGAGAATTTTTTCTACGAAAAAGAAGAAGGGGTTGACGACTTGGGGTTTTTAATAATGTTTGACATTTTTTCGACATGCTTAACATAAAATGAAACTGCTTAACATTGATCGCCCACCAATGTTTGAAAAATTGAAATGCTTTATTGAATGTAAAGTTTTCCATCTTGCGGGTCGCGGATATGGGGGCTGATTGTTTGCTCATTTTTTTTAACACTGAGGGGAGGGCCGTATTTAGGGGAGATGAGTTTTATTTTTCTCCTTTACTTTAGGCCAGACTCCGAAAATTTGAACAATCCACCGGATTCGAGCAGGATAAACAAGGTATGTTCCATTCTAAGCGGTCAAAACCAAAGTACATAATATGCCTAGGCCTAACTCTAATATGCTGATGAGCTGATGACCACTTGTACTCACGGGTCTCACTATGACCGATAGACAAACTTAAGGACATTGAACAATCAGGATTAAGGACACAACATGATAATGGTGTCTCATTGGATTTGTGATTTCAGACGCATACTCTTGCCATGTTTACACAATCAATACAATCACCATAAAGAGACCAAACTTACATCAGAGTGGTTCGGCAGACGTCAGGTACTGCAGACACAGGACAGGGAGGTCTGCAGTATCATGTTGCCTCAATACAATCATCATAAAGAGACCAAACTTACATCAGAGTGGTTCGGCAGACGTCAGGTACTGCAGACACAGGACAGGGAGGTCTGCAGTATCATTTTGCTTACCTTTATCTTTACCATACAGTAGGTTTAAAGTATCGTGTTGATGTGTACTGAGTTTTGGAAAAAGCGTCCAAACATTAACCAACATACGCAGGGTCGACATGATATGCGTCGAAAGGTCCTGAAATACTGATAGGTATTGTTATCAAAGTATCGTGTTGATATGTACTGAGATTTGGAAAAAGCGTCCAAACATTAACCAACATACGCAGGGTCGACATGATATGCGTCGAAAGGTCCTGAAATACTGATAGGTATTGTTAATTTTTTGTGATTTTAATGAAGAGGTTGGATAGAAGGACCGGTCTTATGGTCCCGAGATCAAAGAGAAAAGGAGGAAAGCCAGCCGCTCCAAGAACGAACCATACCTCTATTGAATTTTGGTCTAAGCTCTAAGGAATTAAAACCACGACCTATCACTTACTAGAATTCAGATCGTTCGGTTAAAAGTGATTCTTGGAAGGTAGCGCACCTCTAACTAGGCTGGCAAATTTGAATTCTTAAATAAACAATCTTGGCATTCTTGGCGTGCCACTCCAAACAGACCAAGTTTGTTTCGTTTCCCGAGTTCCCTCTCTCCAACACAAAGACACCTGAGGAACCTAACCTACAAATTTGCCACCAAGTCATTTCTGTTTCCCGCGCAAATCGCCGCGTGAGAGAAAGGGAAACTTGTGGAGTCAACACATTAGGGCAGAGTTTCCCAATCTGTGGTACGCGTACCACTAGTGATACGCGGAAGCATTCTTGCTGGTACACGAAGAAATCTGAGTAATGGCTTGAAAGTTGGAAGTACTCATCATCATGTTGCTCAATCAGTAGATTGGTTGGTAGCTCTCCATGATGTTCTGTCTGAAGTTTTGCTCTTCATCTCCGCGTATGACTTGCAGCCAGAGTGAATAAAAAGTGCTGAGAGCAGAGTGTCCGAACAGATTCTCAGAGTTTTTTTTCGTCTCAGCTTTACCTCCCAAACCACACACAAACTCACATCACAAGACCTTGTTTAGACTGTGGGAGTAAACGGACTTTTCAGTCTCATTCTGGCAGTATAAACGGGGTATATTCAATTCTATCATATGATGTATAGTGGTACGCCGAAAGACTCAAATGTTTGGGAACCCCTGCATTAAGGTATCAAGTGTGTTGTTAGTCCTGATAAAAAGTGCTGAGAGCAGAGTGTCCGAACAGATTCTCCGAGTTTTCTTTTTCGTCTGAGCTTTACCTCTTAAACCATACACAAACTCACATCACAAGACCTTGTTTACACTGTGGGAGTAAAGGGACTTTTCAGTCTCATTCTGGCAGTATAAACGGGGTATATTCTATTCCATCATATGATGTATAGTGGTACGCCGAAAGACTCAAATGTTTGGGAACCCCTGCATTAAGGTATCAAGTGTGTTGTTAGTCCTTAGTCAAGATTTGATACCTTGTTTCATTATGGTCACGTGACATACATATGATTCTCGAGACAGGCCGAGTTAGTTTCCTACATATTAGCAAGAGAGAGAGAGAGAGAGAGAGACGTGAGTCTGTTGTCGACGGAAATCTTGTGGCGTAGACGGAAATCGCGTCATTCGCGTCACTGTTTGAGCTAAACACGACGATTGAGAACTCTTTAATCTCTATTCTAGATCAGGTGTCAGGTCCCATGGCGTAGTGGTCACTGCGCTCGCCTTGCACGCGGGAGACCCGGGTTCAATTCTCAGCGGGGTCAACGAATTTGTATCATGCAAACGATTGAGATCTCTTTAATCTCTATTCTATATAGATCAGGTGTCAGATACCATGGCGTAGTGGTCACTGCGCTCGCCTTGCACGCGGGAGACCCGGGTTCAATTCTCAGCGGGGTCAACGAATTTGTATCATGCAAATGGTTGATTCCGGGACTGGCTGTTGCGGGGCGCACGTGTTGTAGACGTGTTTCGGGCAATATCGATTGACCCTATTGTATACGGTCCTTGAAAATTGGGGACCTCAAATGTCACTAGCTTCTTTAACCCTCACCGTTTTCGTTCAACGGACCCCACAAAAAGTTTCCGAGGTCGTCTTGATCAATCTATAGGAGGAGTATACGTCAATAAATCTACAGCTAGCATCAGAGACCATGAAAACACACACACTCTGGGTGATCTAGGTTCCCTGACCCGTAGCGAGACCTTGGCCGGAGGTCTTTTGAATTTATGACATTTTTTTTTTTTTTTTGCTCTCAACTGAGATTACCTGTCGGGACTAGGGGATCCTGAGGATTCCGGGAATACTCTGAATTATATGAATTGCTTCGTAAGGTAGAACCCATAAGACCCAAAGGGTAGAAGGGATAGGGACCGAAACGCCATGGTCATCAGGTGCTATGGCACCTTCAAAATAGCTTTGTCAATGCTCCAAGCTCCATTGATGATGTGTTTCTAGTTCTGATATGGTTATGAGCTCATAACTCTCAAGTTATAGGTATCCAAGGTTATTATTCAGGATATTTTTTGCACCAGGTGGGAATGTTGGATTGGGACGATGGGAAAAACGAGTTCCAGGTGATTCGTGAGACATATTAGATATTAGTTCGGAGGAGATGGGATATTTGTATTGGGAGACGTTACTGTTAGGAGATACAAGTCAAGCCGTTAAATTCGAAGCCCTTAATTGCCCTGGGTGTCGACAGGACGTGTGCCATCTATAGGAGAGATTGCAAGGAGGAGGAGTCCCAAATTGCGAAAAAAGAAGTTGAAACTTATGGACGGACACAGAAAAAAAAAAAAGAGTGAGAGGGAGAGGAACCAGAAGAAGGAGAAAGAGAGATATTAGAAGAAGGAGGAGTCCCAAAATTTGCGAAAAGTTGAAACTTACGGACAGACACCTCTAAACAGACAATACGGACACCTCTAAAAAACCATGGATGACGACAGTTTTAGACTCCAAAAATTTGGAGTCAGATTTGGCACCATTCGCAACCATAAAGAGGCCCATTCATGAAAGAGTAAGCATTTAATTTTGCAAGGAAATATGGTCATTGGTCAATTTCTCCTAAATTTAAGATTTTCTCCACTATGATTTCTCAATTTACATTTTGTAAGGTTAAACACCATTATCTTCAGAAATGGACCGAGGGTGAAAGTGACAGATAAGTATTCCGTCTAAGGCGGACCTTCCCAAGGTGGGCCTATAATGTTTTTCAACTGCCTAGAACGAGGAATTAGGGACAATAAACTCGCGTCAGAAATGATGAATGGAGGGATCGTAAAACTTCATCAAAACACATTTTAGGAGTCAAAATTTCCATCAAAACATTCGAAACACATTCTGGGAGTCAAATTTTCCACGTCTAAGGCGGACCTTCCCAAGGTGGGCCTATAATGTTTTTCAACTGCCTAGAACGAGGAATTAGGGACAATAAACTCGCGTCAGAAATGATGAATGGAGGGATCGTAAAACTTCATCAAAACACATTTTAGGAGTCAAAATTTCCATCAAAACATTCGAAACACATTCTGGGAGTCAAATTTTCTGTCTAAGGCGGACCTTCCCAAGGTGGGCCTATAATGTTTTTCAACTCCCTAGAACGAGGAATTAGGGACAATAAACTCGCGTCAGAAATGATGAATGGGGGGATCGTAAAACTTCATCAAAACACATTTTAGGAGTCAAAATTTCCATCAAAACATTCGAAACACATTCTGGGAGTCAAATTTTCCATCAAAACATCAGACGCCCGTCGTGTCTTGAATGGATTCCAAAGAATCCACTGATTCCAGGAATTCTGTATTTATGTTGCCACCACAGATCGGGAGACGATAACGCCGGGAATACGGGGGCCCTCGGGGGGGTTTCAACAACGGGCCCAGGCAACTTGACTCGCACAGTCCAAGAGAAGTGGGTGAGGGTGGACGATTGGTGTATCTCGCCTAATAGTTCGATTCCCGCCCGGGGCGGATTTCATCCTAAACGGATAATGTTCGTTCTCGGAACGGCTGGCTTTCTCCTATCCTGTCTTCCTTTTCTCGTCGATTTCGGGACGAGTAGGGGATTTTAAATTTCAGGTTAAGGGACTCAACACACGTATCCGTTAACATCAACCATCCATCATATGTCGCGTTCAGAAAGGAAATTAGACATTTATATGTCGCGGGGGCGGCGCAATTCTGATTTATGAAGTTTAATTAAAACCATTACAAAGGAGTAATTCGAATTTGCAGACGCATATGGTGAGAGTGGGTGCAGGGTGTCTCACCCGGGGAGGAAAATCAGCCCCGACTCGAGACGTTTGTTGAGAAACGAGACCGTTCCAAAAGTTGTAATCTAGAGAGAATAGAATAGAATATACCTTGATGATCCTGCTCGAATGAGACTAAAAAGTCCCTTCAGTCTAAACAAGGTCTCGTGTATACTAGATACCCTAGATAAGTCTAAGTTCGTACATATTTTATGTTTGTTATTTTTGTTTTTTCTTCTGTAGTTGTTCCTTTTTCTAATTGAAAGAAACAAACGTGTCAGCACACAACAAATATTTAGATGTCAGTTGATATCTATTTGAAAATAATAATAATAAAATAATAGATATCAATCTGTCTGCTGACTGACTCTCCACTGTGATTATCTCTAATTACACCCTCCGTACTACTGACTGCAAGAAAAACCATGAGCCAAGATTCCATCTGATCAGCATACTCGAGAGTTCCCACAGGTTATCTGATTACAAACTATGGAAGGACCTGACGCAAACTCGACCCGAGTCAGCGGTTTGATTCTCGAGCGAGCTGCAATATCCTGCTGACTGATGCCCTTTAAGGTCTAGAGTCCTCACGCGAGCAGCTACTTCATGTACTTCATGTAGCTGCTCACGTAGGACTAATTTAAACTCCGTTCCGAGAACGAAACTTTATCTGTTTAGGATAAAGTAGGCCCCGGGCGGTAATGGTACCCCAGAACTCAGTTGTGAGATGGTTAGCGCCATTAGGCCAGCCACCCACTATCAGGAAGACCTGACAGGCGGACTGGATCAGGGCATCAGGGGGATGTCAAACCTCAGCTCTAGAGGTTGGTAGCAGTAGGTACCAAGAATTACAGGATAATAGGAAGGTGCGTATGGGTTATGCAGAATGTCATCCGAGACCGTGATGCCAGGAAGGCAGACTTTTTGCCAGTTCTTTTGCTTTTTGCTGATTTCTCTTCTCACTGATCGATCGTTAACTAGCCTAACTAGGTGACAGAGAAGGCCATTTATTGCATGTCTAGTTAGCTTGGATGGTAGCGCACCTGCCTTGTAAGTGCTAGGACATGGGTTCGATTTCCGCCCAGGGAGAACTTGGCTTTCTCCTATCCTGTCTAACTAGCCTAACTAGGTGACAAAGAAGGCCATTTATTGCAAGCCTAGTTAGCTTGGATGGTAGCGCACCTGCCTTGTAAGTGCTAGGACATGGGTTCGATTTCCGTCCAGGGAGAACTTGGCTTGGATGGTAGCGCACCTGCCTTGTAAGTGCTAGGACATGGGTTCGATTTCCGCCCAGGGAGAGTACACAATATTTTGGGATTTCTTTAGGTACCTATTGTTATTTCTTTATTACTCTACAAACACATTTAATATTTTTTAATTCATACATTAAATTCATAACTCAATTGATACAAGCAGGGTTGTAGTTGTAGGTATGGAAAACAGATCAGCCACAAGAACCATAAGTCACACAGGCCCTATTGCTTCAAAATTAATAAATCATTAAGATCTTACCACTTACCACTAGGCTCCTCGAAAAAAATCTTTTGAATATTATAATAATAATAAAACTGGGTCAAGGATAATTCGTACCTATAATTCCGGGGTTCGAACCCCCTCCTGGTAAATCCTGATAAACACCGCTCTGATTTGATAGCTATGGTTAAAGAAAATCAACAAGGGACGAGAGATTACAACACAGTTTTTGGCAAGACGCGATTTGGATTTTTTACTTTCTATTACATGATAGTACCATTAGTACCTACCTATGGGGATTATGAAGTTCTTTACCCTATGGGCTACGAGTATTTGGGTAGGTACTAAGTAATCATGTACCTACATGAAATAATAATAATAAATAGAATGGGGAATGGGAAATCGGTCCAAATTTTCAAAATCAAGAAAAAAGGGGTAGAAACTAGGAATACATATCTCCGTTTTGAGGTCCCTTGAATAAAAAAAAAGTACCTAATCTTAAGCACTTTAGCCCACATGGTCTGTAAGCATGTACCTACAGTATTCAAAATTACAAAATATGAAATTAATTATTTTTTGTAGGTACCTAGTTCCGCACTGTAACAGCAAGTCGTGAAATGGGTAGAAACTAGGAATACATATCTCCGTTTTGAGGTCCCTTGAATAAAAAAAAGTACCTAATCTTAAGCACTTTAGCCCATGGTCTGTAAGCAAGCATGTACCTACTGCATGTACCTACAGTATTCAAAATTACAAAATATGAAATTAATTATTTTTTGTAGGTACCTAGTTCCGCACTGTAACAGCAAGTCGTGTGATGTTCACACCAGATCTTTGTCTTCTTTTTTTCTCGATCTGCTTTTGAATACAACATAATTTCTATTATTATTGAATTGATCAAAAAGAGATTTGTGATAGTGTGAGAAAAATTCACACGATAAAGGATGATGAAAAAAAAAAAAAAAAAAAAAAAAAAAAAAAATTAAGCAATATTATAAAGAGGGGGTCTGCTTTCGGAAAGGGAAGATAGGGGGGGTAAGGGTGTGTACCCCCACAGTAATTGATGTATAGCAATGTCTGGCCTACGTTAACTATAGGGATAGGTAAGTTCAGAAAGACGGGAAAAGGGGGATTAAACCACCCCACCCTTAGGGACTGGGTTTTACAATGTAGTTATCAGAAAGGGGTTTTTTTATGGCTTGTTTTGGCAGTTTTAGCTACAAGATCTGATATACGTAGGTACTTCACAATAACCATTAACATTATTATTATTACTTTTAATCTTGGCATGGGCCAGACTAGTTAGCTAGGTGTAGGGTTACCAGATGATAATTTTCAAACGAAGGACATTCTAGTTGAAAAAGCGGGACATTTTGAAAAAAAAGTGGGACACCTCGAAAATCGTACTAACTGGTTTAAAAAAATCTGGTGTGAACATCACACGACTTTCCTTATCCTTTTGAATGATGCTTATTTGAGTGTTCTTTTACCCTAACTTTTACAATCCTTCTCTCTTCCATTTCGGATCGACAAGAACTCAGTAGTTATAGTAGTAGTTACAGTTCCCTCTATCCAACCTCTATCTTGATAAAGAAGATCATTATAATATCAACGCTATTTGCATTTGCTACTGATATACTATCAGTTGCCACTTCATCAGTGGGTTTAACTGCCTTCGCCTGCAGATTTTTCATCTCTAATCTCTTGCTATCCTTCTCCTGTTCAGAAATACATATAGGAAAGATTCATGATAGAAGGGCCCAGAGGGTCTCTTTCAATCTCAACACAATCTTTCAAGATTTCTTCAGGTCTAGACTTTTTTCCAGACTTGAGGGTCTAGTCGCAAGACAAGAGGGGGGACACCATTGTCATAACGAGAGAACTGTAATCTCTTGCTATCCTTCTCCTGATCAGAAATACATATAGGAAAGATTCATGATAGGAGGGCCCAGAGGGTGTCTTTCAATCTCAACACAATCTTTCGAGATTTCTTCAGGTCTAGACTTTTTTTCCAGACTTGAGGGTCTAGTCGCAAGACAAGAGGGGGGACACCATTGTCATAACGAGAGAACTTGTGCTGCTAGAACTCGTAAAAAAAAGATCCCATTATAACATTTATGTATCTCACTAAAAAGGAGAAGATTAGAAGAAAGTGAAGAAACCCTCTACTGCTATTGTATTGGTTACACTGAAATCCTTGGCAGTTCTACTCGTATAGTGACGCTATCTATACTGCTAAAAAAAGAATAAATTATTTATTCATTATTTTTTTTACAAGGAAGTGCTTCTTTGAAACGAAACTGTCTTGTTAGAGAGCCTCTCTTTTATTTTTCTAATGAATATTGCTGAAGGGCCCCGTTTTGTCGCTATAGCTGCAAACCGCCAAAAAACGGTCGAAATCTGTCCAAAAGCGGTCTAAATACCGCCAAGCGCAGCAACCATCTCAATCAAACGTTTTGTGTTGCATCGGTCAACGGTCAACAGCCTAGCTTCACGACCGAAAGACTCCTGGTTCCATTCTAGGAATCCGGTCTCGAGATTGTAGTCTAGTGTCTAGTAAGTAAGTAGATAACTTTATGAATATTATTAATTTATCGATCTAAGAGTAAAAGTAAAATTCATAGAAATGATATAAGTACCTAGGTACTTAAGTATATCATTTGCCTAAAATGAATAAAAAGGTGCTCTTAGGCCAGCCACTCACTATCAGGTAGACCTGATCAGGTCCACCTGTATGAAATCATGGAGAGTGCCCCCATAGTATACAAAGTACACATGTCAGGTCTACCTAATAGTGTGTGTGTGTGCTCATCAGGTAGAACTGACAGGCGGACCTAATCAGGTGTAGGTACCTGTCAGGTCTACCTCACAGTGAGTGGCTGGCCTAAAACTATGAAAATATCCTAGATCACTCAGATACGTCATAGGTAAGGTCATTTTGTTAATGTCCAGTGGTTTGTTCATATTTTGCCTGTATAAAATCTGCTCTATCTGTATAAAACAGATAGGAACTTCCTATTAACTACGGCCGAACCTGTCTAAGTGGGAATCCAAGGGACTGACAATTTTTTCCCACTTATCTAGGTTTCCCAGTGAAAAAAGTTTCCCACTTAGAGAGGTTGTCGTTTTCCTCTTCCCACTTACAGAGGTAAATGTGAACACTGGTTTGGAGGAAGAGAAATCTGTCAGTAAGGGTTACTATGCTTTCCTACAAATTCCCACTTACAGAGGTCCGCTGAAGGCTTTGGGCCTAGGAAAAAGGCAAACTTTCCCACTTACAGAGGCTCCGGACCAAGTATCTAAAAAAAGTCATTCCCACTTATAGAGGCTCGATTTTCCAATTTAAACAGGTTTTTTGGTAAAAAATGAAGGGGCCACTATTTTTTTCCCAGTTATCCAGGTTTCCCACTTAGACAGGCTTGACTGTAATTCATAATGCAGATATAGGCTTCGAATCCTATCATTCCATTTATTCCTATTGTTATTGAAGTCCCATTTTCTCATTATCATTACCAAGGACAGGCATTATGAATATTATTGTAACTTAACTTACCTGGGTTTATTAGCTATTCTGAACTAACAATTTTTTCCCACATATCCAGGTTTCCCAGTGAAAAAGTTTCCCCACTTAGAGAGGTTGTCGTTTTCCTCTTCCCACTTATAGAGGTAAATGTGAACACTGGTTTGGAGGAAGAGAAATCTGTCAGGTAAGGGTTACTATGCTTTCCTACAAATTCCCACTTACAGAGGTCCGCTGAAGGCTTTGGGCCTAGGAAAAAGGCAAACTTTCCCACTTACAGAGGCTCCGGACCAAGTATCTAAAAAAAGTCATTCCCACTTATAGAGGCTCGATTTTCCCATTTAAACAGGGTTTTTGGTAAAAAATGAAGGGGCCACGATTTTTTTTCCCCCAGTTATCCAGGTTTCCCACTTAGACAGGTTCGACTGTAATTCATAATGCAGATATAAGCTTCGAATCCTATTATTCCATTTATTCCTATTGTTATTGGAGTCCCATTTTCTCATTATCATTACCAAGGACAGGCTTTATGAATATTATTGTAACTTAACTTACCTGGGTTTATTAGCTATTCTGAATTGTAATTCTAATTCTATACTTACTTACTTTTATTTTACCTATCTATTACGAATTCTGAGTAGTCAGGTAAGATTTTCCTCCTTCAAAGGTGCTTCAACACTAACAATTAGGCCGTTCGCTCCGTCAAGTAGATTCGTGTGAGCCCAACTCACCCCTTGGGGCAGTGGCCCTTACACCTAAGCTTCCGAATGGGTTTTTTGTGTATGTATGCTCTGTCATGTAAGGTTGGAACTGAAACTGCTAAGGCCTTATCACTCTTATCGTCCCGAAAGCGAAGAGAGGAAGAAGGCAGACTGAATTGGATTCCAACATTCAACAGGTGGCAAGTGGCATGCAAATTTAAAAGCCGTCGTATGTATGAAAGCCAAAGTTAAACTTTAGTTTAACTTAAGACGAACGATGTTGCCAATTTCATGTCATTTCTTGAGATAACTGGCAACTGCTAAGGCCTTATCACTCGTATCGTCCCGAAAGCGAAGAGAGGAAGAAGGCAGACTGAATTGGATTTCAACATTCAACAGGTGGCAAGTGGCATGCAAATTTAAAAGGGGTAATTATGCAGAAGTCCCGTCCGTGGAAAAAAAAGCTCCTTTTTGTGTTTAACCTAACCCTATAATAACACCAATCACTGCTCTG
The DNA here is from genome assembly GCF_000475195.1 of Diaphorina citri. NCBI lineage: Eukaryota > Metazoa > Arthropoda > Insecta > Hemiptera > Psyllidae > Diaphorina > Diaphorina citri. The sequence continues at coordinate 87,396 of NW_007377679.1, forward strand.
ATTGTGAAAACTCCTTCTTGCATTTAACCTAACCCTATAATAACACTGGTCACTGCTCGTTTGTGCCATTGTGCCAGTTCCTTTGGTAGCAATATTCCACGGACGTGACTTCTGCACAAGTATCTTAAAAGGTAAGGAAGAAGAGAGACTCACCAATTTTTGATCCTCTTTTAGCATCTAGCATGTATTCTTCTTATCTGTAGTCAGTACCTACTCAGTAGTGCTGTCTCCTTGATATCCTCAGTACAGGTAGGTACTACCTACTGCTAACTGCTCTGTAGGTAGCAGGTAGGTAGGTATTTCTTTTCTTTATTATTGCGCAGACAAGATTTAATTAGCATAAAATCTTGATTTGATTACCATTGTGTGATTTTTATTATTTATTTATTTTAGACAAGTTAGATTTTTTTTCTTTTTCAATGGGAATTTTCCCCTTCTTTTTTTAATGTTATCATGTTACAGGACTGAAATACTTACTTGATTCAGTAGGTAAGTACTTACTACCTACTTGAATATTATTTTTCCTTTCACTAAAAATTTCCAAAAGCTGTCGAAGTTTCGAACCACCGAACCCAACCTTGGTAGGCCCCGAAAGCTCCAAACTTTCTCTGTTAACAAAATTGATCTTTCCCTGTATAAAAATCTGGTCTTCTTGTGACAATATGTAAAATCATGTTGTTCGATCAAAAAATATTGATTAAGTACCCCCACATAGTCATAGATTGGTACAAGCTAAACCAATCTTTTGGGGCTCTTTGCCCCTACATCTAACTAAACCTCAGAGTGGGATTTTTGTGTGTAAAAGTACACAATTGGGATTTCTTTAGGTATTGTTATTTCTTTACTACTCTACAAACACACTTTAATATTTTTAATTCATACATTAAATTCATAACTCAATAGCAGGGTTGTAGGTATGGAAAACAGATCACAGCCACAAGAACCATAAGTCACACAGGCCCTATTGCTTCAAAATTAATACATAAATCATTAAGATCTTACTACTTACGACTAGGCTCTTCGAGAAAAATCTTTTGAATATTATAATAGAAATAGATAATAATAAAACTAGGTCAAGGATGATTCGTACCTATAATTCCGGGGTTCGAACAGGATAGGAGAAAGCCAGCCGTTCCGAAAACAAACCTTATCCTTCAGGTTAAAATCCACCCCGGGCGGGATTCGAACCCGCGGCCTAGCGCTTATAAGATAGACGCGCTACAACTAGACTGCCAAATTTATTTTGATTCTGTTATCCAATAGGTAGGTACATAGGTAGATAATTTACTAAAGTCAGAGATTACCCAGACGTGATTGAGAATAGTACAGGACTGAGCTTTTAATGAAGTCATCGACTCAATACATTACTCAATAAAAGTTCAGTGCTCAGTCTCATCTTAATCCCAACTTCCCAACTTGGTAAGCCCGGTCAACTGACCTCAGAGATTTGGAGATCGGGTCCCCAGGGGTAGACGGTCCAAAGTTCCAATTTGGCAACCCTGCTGATAATCGGAAGTTGACAGTTGGTACACCTGTGATTCTGAAAAAATCTTCCCCTCCCCTCCCACACTTGCAAAAAAAGTTCAAAGTTTTCCGTGCTCTATTGTTCACGTTAATTTGAGTAATCGTAAAAATATTTGTCCTATAAAACATTCTATTCCATCTCTACACCCTAATCCAGACGAAGATTTGCCAACATTTGTTCATTCTAGTTTTTTTTTTATTTCGAAGCAAAATTGTGTAATATGTTCTTCCTGTGCTGAGAAAAAAAATTAATCTGACTCATGTTCTCTCACGCTGATATCAGCAGACCATTCAAATAGTTCGTGGGGGGGAGATAAACAGAGAAGCGTATGCATGATAAATTCTCGCCGGTTTTTCAATTTTTAGTTGGAAAATCAATCGAACCATCAAGAGTGTGATATTGGTTATGAAATTTCGTAAAAAAATTCTTCACAAAATCATGAAATTATCATACGGATACGAGGAAATAACTCAAAAACTCTTTCGCGCCATAGTACAAGGTTGTCTGGCGGATGAATACAAATCTATGGGCGTCGTCGCCGTTTATCATGCCGGCACATTGCAATGCTTCGTGTAATGTTTTATTTTTATTTCCAATAGGTAGGTACAATGGTACATAGGTAGATAATTTTCTAAAGTCAGAGATTACCCAGACGTGATTGAGAATATGAGAATAGTACAGGACTGAGCTTTTAATGAACTCATCGACTCAATACATTACTCAATAAAAGTTCAGTGCTCACTGCTCAGTCTCATCTTAATCCCAACTTCCCAACTTGGTAAGTCCGGCCAACTGACCTCAGAGATTTGGAGATCGGGTCCCCGGGGGTAGACGGTCCAAAGTTTCAATCTGGCAACCCTGCTGATAATCGGAAGTTGACAGTTGGTACACCTGTGATTCTGAAAAAAATCTTCCCCTCCCCTCCCACACTTGCAAAAAAAAGTTCAAAGTTTTCCGTGCTCTATTGTTCACGTTAATTTGAGTAATCGTAAAAATATTTGTCCTATAAATTTTATAGTATAAAACATTCTATTCCATCTCTACACCCTAATCCAGACGAAGATTTGCCAACATTTGTTCATTCTAGTTTTTTTTTTTTATTTCGATCCATGAATTTCAACTTGTAGAGTTTCCATTATTTACATAAATACATAGAATAAGGTTCGTTCTCGGAACGGCTGGATTTCTCCTTGTCTTTCTTCTCTCTTCGATGTGGCCTCTATTTTAAGATCAAAATTTTAAACACTTATTTACTAATGTAATCAAGGAATCTCTAATCGCTAGTGTACCTGTACATATAGGTATTTGAAAGTAAAAATTTACTACCCCACCACCTCATTTCCGTATTCCGTCCCTCCCCTATTCAAATAAAAGCAAAAAAGGTTTCAACAAAAGGCATCACAAACTAATTTGTCATATCTCCCTGTCTGACCCTTGGTCTTTCCAATTTTTTTCAAAGGTCGCCGTTGTTGACCTTTACAAACAACAACAACAACAACAACAACAATAAGTCAACTCTTTCATTGGAAACTACAATGAATCAAATTACAAGAGCATTACGTCATGCTTTTGAAAAACATGAATTCAAGATGGTACCATAAAAAAAATAGTGAGAACCTGAGAACAGTGAGTAGTGATTACATTTAAATAAGTACATACAAGTACTGTAAGTAGGTACTTGAAAAATTAGAAAACCTGGATTCAGAGAGGAGAGGAGCTCAAAAGGATAAAAAAAAAGAAAAAAAATTGAGGACTCAACAAAATAATCTACAGAATAACAGAATCCCGCCGTCCTTTTCCCCCCAAGATGTACAATATAGAGGGAACTGAAACAAGGGAGGACAAGAGAATGCCAGACGTTCCAAAAACAAACCTCATCTGTGTAAGAAAAAATCGCCCCCGGGTGGGAAATCGATCTCGATTTACCTGCCTCGGTGGCGTAGTGGTCAAGACGCTCGCCTGGTAAACAGGAGAGTTCGATCCAAGCCGAGGTATGGAATTTTATCCTCATTTATTTGAGAGTGTGACCACATAATAATGGAGCTCTAAGGGTTAGGTGGTAGAGAACGCCTCCGGCGTTAACCTCACCTAGTGGTTACCTTCCACTCAAGAGTCTATTATTATTATCTCGCGACTTAGCACTTAAAAGGCGCTTTTTCCAAGGTAAAAGGGCGGATTTTTTGTGTGCTATAGGATCTATCCCAGTATATTTTATAATATTTGTAGCAACCAGCTATATGTACATAGTTAGGGAAGTAACATGAATTCAAGACGGTACGATAAAAAATAGTGAGAACCTGAGAACAGTAGTGAGTAGTGATTACATTTAAATAAGTACATACAAGTACTGTAAGTATTAGGTACTTGAAAAATTAGAAAACCTGGATTCAGAGAGGAGAGGAGCTCAAAAGGATAAAAAGAGGAAAAAATTGAGGACTCAACAAAATAATCTACAGAATAACAGAAACCCGCCGTCCTTTTCCCCCCAAGTTGTACAACAGAGGGAACTGAAACAACGGAGGACAGGAGAATGCCAGGCGTTCCGAGAACAAACCTCATCTGTGTAGGAAAAAATCGCCCCCGGGTGGGAAATCGATCTCGCGACTTAGCACTTAAAAGGCGCCTTTTCCAAGGTAAAAAGGCGGATTTTTTGTGTGCTATAGGATCTATCCCAGTATATTTTATAATATTTGTAGCAACCAGCTATATGTACATAGTTAGGGAAGTACTTAAGAGAAGAAAAGACAGGGGGTTCATAGAAATTGTGCTATTCCCATTAAGTATACGAAATTTTATGAGCTGTGTTGTAATTCCTGAACGCAAGATACTTTGGGGTCCACAAAAACAACCCTTTGTTACTTTTTTTTTTTCTTTTCTTTATTATTGCGCAGACAAGATTTAATTAGCATAAAATCTTGATTTGATTACCATTGTGTGATTTTTATTATTCTTTTCTTTATTATTGCGCAGACAAGATTTAATTAGCATAAAATCTTGATTTGATTACCATTGTGTGATTTTTATTATTTATTTATTTTAGACAAGTTAGATTTTTTTCTTTTTCAATGGGAATTTTCCCCTTCTTTTTTTAATGTTATCATGTTACAGGACTGAAATACTTACTTGATTCAGTAGGTAAGTACTTACTACCTACTTGAATATTATTTTTCCTCTCACTAAAAATTTCCAAAAGCTGTCGGAGTTTCGAACCACCGAACCCAACCTTGGTAGGCCCCGAAAGCTCCAAACTTTCTCTGTTAAAAAAATTGATCTTTCCCTGTATAAATATCTGGTTTTCTTGTGACAATATGTAAAATCATGTTGTTCGATCAAAAAATATTGATTAAGTACCTACCCCCACATAGCCATAGATTCGTACAAGCTAAACCAATCTTTTGGGGCTCTTTGCCCCTACATCTAACTAAACCTCAGAGTGGGATTTTTGTGTGTAAAAGTACACAATTAGACAAGTTATTTTTTTTTTCTTTTTCTTTTTCAATGGGCATTTCCCCTTCTTTTTTTAATGTTATCATGTTACAGGACTAAAATACTTACTTGATTCAGTACTTCAGTAGGTAAGTACTTACTACCTACTTGAATATTATTTTTCCTCTCACTAAAAATTTCCAAAAGCTGTCGAAGTTTCGAACCACCGAATCCAACCTTGGTAGGCCCCGAAAGCTCCAAACTTTCTCTGTTAACAAAATTGATCTTTCCCTGTATAACAATCTGGTCTTCTTGTGAAAATATGTAAAATCATGTTGTTCGATCAAAAAATATTGATTGTTAAGTACCCCCACATAGCCATAGATTCGTACAAGCTAAACCAATCTTTTGGGGCTCTTTGCCCCTACATCTAACAATCTAACTAAACCTCAGAGTGGGATTTTTGTGTGTAAAAGTACACAATTGGGATTTCTTTAGGTATCGTTATTTCTTTACTACTCTACAAACACTTTAATATTTTTTAATTCATACATTAAATTCATAACTCAATTGATACAAGCAGGGTTGTAGGTATGGAAAACAGATCACAGCCACAAGAACCTTACGTCACACAGGCCCTATTGCTTCAAAATTAATACATAAATCATTAAGATCTTACCACTTACGACTAGGCTCTTCGAGAAAAATCTTTTGAATATTATAATAGATAATAATAAAACTGGGTCAAGGATAATTCTTATAATTCCGGGGTTCGAACCCCCTCTTGGTAAATCCTGATAAACACCGCTCTGATTTGATAGCTATGGTTAAAGAAAATCAACAAGGGACGAGAGATTACAACACAGATTTTGGCAAGACGCGATTTGGATTTTTTACTTTCTATTACATGATAGTACCATTAGTACCTAGGTACCTATGGGGATTATAAAGTTCTTTACCCTACGAGCTATGAGTATTTGAGTAAGTACTAAGTAATCATGTACCTACATGAAATAATAATAATAAATAGAATGGGGAATGGGGCTCAGTAGTGCTGTCTCATTGATATCCTCAGTACAGGTAGGTACTACCTACTGCTAACTGCTCTGTAGGTAGCAGTACTCTGTAGGTAGCAGTACCTACCGGTAAGTAGATACATACATAGGTAAGTAATCCAATGTACACTATTTTTTTTAGTTTAAAAAAGATGAGTGTTCCACCGCCGTTTTTATTTCGTAGCAATGAAACAACTGCTACATTAGACGCATGTGGCCTTTTTCGATTGCAAATATTTCAACGGATTACTTTCTGGTGTTCTCGTGTTGACCCAGCACCTAAATGGGGAGTATTGTGTGTCTTCTCGCCCATCTGATGAGAGGCATACTACGGGATGGGTATGCTACGACACAGACCACATTCGTCCAATGTAGCACTTGTTTCATTGCTACGAAATAAAAACGGCGGTGAAACACAAAAAAAAAAAAAAAAAAAAAAAAAAAAAAAAAAAAAAAGTTATCCAAACGCTGGAAGATAGAGCGCACCACGTTCTATTCAAAAAACCGTTTTGCGGAAAAAGGGCAAAGAATCCATATTTCCCTTTTTGCACCCAGCTCCTCAATTATTGTAATTGTAATCGAGGAGCTGAAAATTAAGGCCAAGTCTTTTCTTTCTTCTCCTTCTTCTTCTTTTTTTAAAAGCTTTTACAGAGGGAACTGTAACTGCTAAGGTCTTATCGTCCCGAAATCGAAGAGAGAAGGAAGGAAGACAGGATAGGAGAAAGAGAGCCGTTTCCGAGAACGGATATTATTCGTTCAAGATAAAATCCGTCCCGGGCGGGAATCGAACACGCGGCCTCTGACACTGAAAATATTAATCTCCACAGCTTTTATGCTCCGCGTATTGCATAGTCATGTTGAACTCAGGCGTTCATAAAAATTTAGATTGTCCTAAAGAATGTCTGCCTTAATGCAGAGCTATTTCCACATTTTCAGGCGTTTCATAGAGTATCGTATCCTAAAGAAAAAGCTGAACGGATTGCATAATCAAAAAGATTCCAGGCATTCATAAAAAATATTTCCTCAACTTCATTTGTACAAAAGTTCCTAGTTCCTACTTTCCAAGTTTCCACATTCCCAGCTTCGTCCAGGCATAAAAATAACTTCACTTGTCCAATTAATTTTTTAATGTTAATTAAATGTTTAATCACTAGGCAGCAGTTGACAAAAATTGACGCGAATTACTATAGGGAATATATAAAAAAAAAAAAAACAAACAAAAAAAAAAAAATGGATGCTTTTGAGAAAACATGAATTCAAGATGGTACGATAAAAAAATAGTGAGAACCTGAGAACAGTGAGTAGTGATTACACTTAAATAAGTACATACAAGTACTGTAAGTATTAGGTACCTACTTGAAAAATTAGAAAACATGGATTCAGAGAGCTCAAAAGGATAGTCAACAAAAGGATAGTCAACAAAATAATCTATAGAAAAACAGAATCCCGCCGTCCTTTTCCCCCCAATTTGTACAATAGAGGGAACTGAAACAAGGGAGGACAGGAGAATGCCAGACCGGCCAGACGTTCCGAGAACAAACCTCATCTGTGTAGGAAAAAATCGCCCCCGGGTGGGAAATCGATCTCGATTTACCTGCCTCGGTGGCGTAGTGGTCAAGACGCTCGCCTGGTAAACAGGAGGAGGTCTCGCCTGGTGCCCCCCTGGGCCCCTAGGTCAATATCATTGAAGAATTTGTAGACCGATTTTTCAGTATGTTACAACCTGCCTCGGTAGCGTAGTGGTCAAGACGCTCGCCTGGTAAACAGGAGGGCGTGGGTTCGATCTCAGCCGAGGCATGGAATTTTATCCTCATTTATTTGAGAGTTTGACCACATAATAATGGAGCTCTAAGGGTTAGGTGGTAGAGAACGCCTCCGGCGTTAACCCCGCCTAGTGGTTACCTTCCATTTTCCAAGGTAAAAAGGCGGATTTTTTGTGTGCTATAGGATCTATCCCAGTATATTTTATAATATTTGTAGCAAGCTATATGTACATAGTTAGGGAAGTACTTAAGGGAAGAAAAGACAGGGGGTTCATAGGAATTGTGCTATTCCCATTAAGTATACGAAATTTTATGAGCTGTGTTGTAATTCCTGAACGCAAGATACTTTGGGGTCCACAAAAACAAGAAAGCCATTAAAATTACCCTAATGAACTTATAATATTAATTGTATTAGGTAGGTACCTACATACTACATAGTTAGCCCCTATCACGCGATATAGGTGTCTATTTGTCCAATTTTACGAGCTATTAACAACTTGTTTTGATTTTTGATACACTTGTGATGGTAATGCTAAAGGTAATTAATTAACACGTGATGTAGGTAATTAACATTAAGACTGAATGGAAAAACACCTCACTATTTCAAATTTCAAACGCACATCTGTGAAAAACCCTTTAAACCACTTGAAACTTTACGGCCACGAAGAAAATTGTCAATCCTTCGCGAAGTACGATTCAAAGGAAAACCTACGTCCCTATCGACACAACCCGCACATTCGCACAACCGTATCAACTAACAACTTTCCAGAACTTCGAAGAACTTCGGCAAAATTTGAAAATCGCTTTTGTCGATTTTTCCCCACCTTCACTCCCAGAATGCCTTTCGGCCATCGCCAAAGGTCGGCCATGATGGAGCGTTACCACTGGACCAACCGTGCCCCGCCCCCGTATTCGAGCAGTATAAAAATAAGTAGGTACTAGGTAAGTTATTTTTTACGAAAGACCTCGTGAAATTTCCCCCCTCCCCTACAAACTATGTTGGTTCAAACTTCAAAGGCCAATAAAAGCCATTAAAATTACCCTAATGAACTTATAATATTAATAGCCCCAATCACGCGATATAGGTGTCAATTTGTCCAATTTTACGAGCCATTAACTTAACTACTTGTTTTGATTTTTGATACACTTGTGATGGTAATGCTAAAGGTAATTAATTAACACGTGATGTAGGTAATTAACATTAAGCTAGGTAAGTTATTTACTTATTTTTTACGAAAGACCTCGTGAAATTTCCCCCCTCCCCTACAAACTATGTTGGTTCAAACTTCAAAGGCCAAAGAAAGCCATTAAAATTACCCTAATGAACTTATAATATTAATTGTATTAGGTACCTACCTACATAGTTAGCCCCTATCACGCGATATAGGTGTCAATTTGTCCAATTTTACGAGCTATTAACTACTTGTTTTGATTTTTGATACACTTGTGATGGTAATGCTAAAGGTAATTAATTAACACGTGATGTAGGTAATTAACATTAAGACTGAATGGAAAAACACCTCACTATTTCAAATTTCAAACGCACATCTGTGAAAAACCACTTGAAACTTTACGGCCACGAAGAAAATTGTCGATCCATCGCGAAGTACGATTCAAAGGAAAACCTACGTCACTATCCACTATCGACACAACCCGCACAAGCGCACAACCGTATCAACTTTCCAGAACTTCGAAGAACTTCGCAAAACGCAAAATTTGAAAATCGCTTTTGTCGATTTTTCCCCACCTTCACTCCCAGAATGCCTTTCGGCCATCGCCAAAGGTCGGCCATGATGGCTTTTCTTTTTCCCCTACGATCGGCAGTTGGTAATGTTGACTTGCTGTGTGGCCAGATGGTTTGGTTCTACTCAATCATCTAAGATTCTAAGTATGTAGTTTGGCTTCAAGAATAAAAAAAAGACTTCCCCATGAGAATGAAGATTTCCAGAGGAATGATAGATAAGTACTTTTGGCTGTGATATTCAACCAGTCACAGGCTGGCAGCTTCTTTATTTGTTTGAATAAATACTTAAATGTTTCTCTCTTGGTGAAGGTTTCAAGCCTTTGGAGTCCATCATAGGCAGTTTACAGCTAATCATATTTCCTAATCACGGCGAATTTATTTTTAGCCATTACTTACGTCTCTGTGATGAATCAAATTGACAAAGAACAATAACGTCCTAACTGTACACCAACTAAGTACATTTTATTAAATATTAAGTAGGTACGTAAGTAATTAGGAAAGCATTACAAAATTGGACATATTTTTCTCGTGTTTTTTTCCTCTCATTTGTGCCTTTTACGTCTATTGTAATATTTTTTAGCTGACGCGTGTGTGTTCCAATATTTAGTCCACGGTCTTATCTCTCTGTGAGTTTTGGGTTCCTTATCACCAAGGCTTATCAGCGGAGGAATTTGATTCAGAAAAAATCATTTTGTACATTGTAATTGATCGATTCTGTTCTCAAGGAAAGGGGGTAATTTGGGGGCACCGTTCGATTGATAACGGGGAATTTTTCGGTGATAAGGACCCGGATTTTGATGTTTTTTCTCTTTCCATTGGCCTTTGGAGATTTTTTAATGAGCTCGGTAATTACGAAATTCGACTGTGTTCCAATTTATTACCTGATTAGGTTTTTTTTTACGAGTTGAATGAGGTGATTGAGGTGATTAGGGACCTTTGAGTTTTTTTTCGGTGGTGTGATCGATCTACGAGTTGAATGAGGTGATTGAGGTGATTAGGGACCTTTGAGTTTTTTTTCGGTGGTGTGATCGATCACGAGTTGAATGAGGTGATTGAGGTGATTAGGGACCTTTGAGTTTTTTTTCGGTGGTGTGATCGATCGAGTGTTGAAAATTACTTGTTTCATTAGTTTGTGTAAAGGTTTTTCGCAATTCCTTCTTGTCCAAAACCAGCCTTTAGTTTTGCTGTGATTGGTGATGCTAACAGGTGGTTGATCATGGGTTCCAATTATGAATTTGTCATTCATATCCAATGTTTGGTTTTCTCCTCTGTTGCTTGATTTATAGGTAAAAAATCTGGTGTGAACATCACACGACTTTCCTTATCCTATTGAATGGTGCTTATTTGGGTGTTCAGTTGTAACATTTACAATATAAACAGTGTGATATTGGTTATGAAATTTCGTAAAAAATTCTTCACAAAATCATGAAATTATCATACGGATACGAGGAAATAACTCAAAAACTCTTTCGCGCCATAGTACAAGGTTGTCTGGCGGATGAATACAAATCTATGGGCGTCGTCGCCGTTTATCATGCCGGCACATTGCAATGCTTCGTGTAATGTTTTATTTTTATTTTATTTTTTTTTTCAGTCGCTTAGTTGAAGTCGTTGCCGGTGTGTGAGTATTTTACGTCCGTGCGTGTTAAAAAATATTTATTTTATTTTTACCCAAAAATATCTATTTTTTTAACTCCCGACTTTAACGTGAGCGCTCTTAAATCGTTTTAATCAAATTAAATAATTGAAAAATAAATTAATATCGATACTGTGTTTCCATCTTGGAAAATTCAAATCAACAATCTAAAAATTTAATAACAAAAATCGAATGTTTTCTTTACTAACAGTCTCCTTATCAATCACTTGTCTTGGATTTTTATTTTAATTAATTATGTTTTCATGTGAATTAAATTGGAATAAATTGTGTTTTTCTATGCTTTATCAAATATCCATTCTTTTTATTCCCATAGAGTGAACTTGCTAAATAAAAAGTAAATTCGAGTGATAGCTGTGATAGCAATTTGCCGGCCGGCAAATTTTTCGCGTCATTTTCATTCAAACGAATACCTTGATATCTTTCAAAGTTTTATATTTTTACTAGAAAAGTTTGTGTAGATCTACCTTATTATTTGGATTACTATCATACTCTCTGAAGGTAAGTAAAAAATTGATGTATTTCAGGCCTAAGTAATATTGCAAAATAATGCGTTATCAGTAGGGAGGTAGCGAAAAATACGTGGCAAAGCAGGAACATAAAACATATTGTGCAATAGCTCTCAGGAAGTTTTTATTAGAAAAATTTCTGTTTCCTTTTTCCAAAGTTTTGGAGAAATATTTTTTGTAACTTCAGGTAAAAAAGGCTACTGATGCTTCATTATTTATTGGTAAACCATGTAAAAAAAAGGCTACCTAAGGCTACTGGAAAAAAAAGGCTACCTTTAACCCTCATCATTGCTCATTAGTAGCGTTTCAGATTTTTAGAAACTCCCAGGTTTCAACAGATCACAAATACCTGAGAAAATATTTTTTTAATTGACAGTTGTATAGAATTTGGAACCTGAGGCTGTCATTCCTAATCAGTGTAGCAAGGGGGAGTTGATTCTTGGACATTTTTCGAGTTTGAAACCGCTGGTGGCGCTAGACTGTGGGTTCGATTCCTGCCCGGGGCGGATTTCATCCTGAACGGATAATGTTCCCATTTTGTGTCACACTTAATGGGACTTATATATACTATACCCTTTGTGTCAAACAAGTTCGGCCCTATACCCCATTTAGTGTCACACAAGTTCAGCCCTATACCACATTTAGTAACACATTGGGTCGGCCCTATACCCCATTTTGTGTCACTCTGGTCCGGCCCTACCTATATCCTATTTAGTGTCTCGCTAGTTCGGCCCTGTGTCACCTGTGATTGTGAGGTGTCAAATTATCAAGTAGTGGCGCCAAGAGGACCTTGATGTGTAACTCCTTAAGCTTTTCATGTGTGACTCTCTCCCCCTCTTCTCTTTCTTCTCAGTTGTAATCTTATCAGTAAGAATTTGAGAAGCGAGCCCAAATTCTCGCCCGATAAAGGGAAGCCGAGCCTAAACTGGGAAGATAATAGTACTAAATAGTAGGTGATAGATGGGTACGTGGTTTATTGAATGAACGGTGTGAGGTGCCAGATTTTGAGCTAAATCCCCTTTAGGGGCGAGCTATTTATTTCTAACGAAAGTCACGACTTTGGGTCGGGTTGTGTTTTTTTGGGTCTTTTGGTTCACCAGGAAGCTATTCGCTATGGAAACTCATTTTGAGATTTATATATTTTTAAAGATTTGTACTTTGCACAATGCACACTCAAATGACTCCAAGGGCTTCGAGGAAGAAGTACCTACCTGCCTAAGGACTGGAATTTCCACTCTGTAATGCTTCTTGGAAACTTTGAAAAACAAATTAAACAATGAAAAACAAATAAGTAAAGTGCCTTAATACCTTATCAAGTAGGTACGGCTATAAATAAGTACCAAAATCCTTCTACCTGCGTACATATCCGATTAACCACCCTACAAATAAAGCATTCCATTGATGAAATTGGCATTCCATCTGTGCATTCCAAGAGTTAATAATTATAGCATTCCAATAAAAACGCATAAGGTACTTTGAAGTCAGCATTATTTTCGTACTTACCTGTGGGAGAATATTTCATTGGATTTCGAGTGTCCAAATAGTTCCCCTTTTGTAAAAGTACTTACTCTGGTACTTATTTTACTGTGAAAAGGAGTCCTTAAATAGACCCCTCTTTGTATAAAAAGAGGGGTGGTTAAGTAATTGAAAATTAGACTCCTTTTATTTCGGCGCCCGTCTTGTCACAAAATTCGCCAAATCTCCATGAGCAGAGCAAGAGCACTGAGAATGTGAGAATTCCATGAACTTGTTACGTCTGTACGGAATGTTTTCTCAAAACACAGACTACAGAGCTTGGTCTTGCCTGGAGTGAGTAGGTATTTACACAGTTTTAGCCGAAATACGTAACACATAGTGTATTGGCCTTGAGCGCAATACATTTTTTAGGATGTTTGAGGTAGGCGGCTCGGTTGCGGAAGTGGTTTTTGGTGGGCAATGTTTGATTTCGCACAAGCGTTTGACCAAGTGTGCCGGATGAAATGAAAGCGGGGACTTTGCTTTGCTGATAATGCGGTTGACCAAAATCGGTTTCCGTAACAACAGCATGGGCTAGATTGCATTTTTTTAGATAAGAAAATACGAAGGATGCAGTTTTATTTTGACTGGAAAAAGTGTCGTGCAGGGAGGGTTTCTTTTTTCTGCCCACCAAAACCACTTTTTTGTTGAAGTGTGCGAGATTTTGCGGATGCTATTTTTAGTTCCCAGCTTCCCAGTTCCATTTCTAGTGGTAAATTTTCACTTGTGTGCTTAGATTCCTAATTCTTTTTTATCAATGAGAACCGAACGGCGTGAGTCATAGCGGATATGTATTGTGGTCAATGGCGTTTCTCTGTGTAGCCCGCTTCGCGTGAACTGCGTGGGAGAGCCTCGGCTACGAATTTTTTTTTGTCGATTTTCAGATTATTTTTATATATAGCACACATTTTTTCTCATTCGTTTCCAAGTACTCTATATCTTTCATATAGTAAAATAATAACCTATGTAATATTCTGTTCTGAATGGGGATACCCAATAAAAAAGAGACCTATGTCACTGAAGAGTTTGTTTACTCAAGAAAGCCTTGGGATAATTTTGGACTCGGTTCTTGGAAAGAAACACGAAAATAAAAAAGGGCGATAAGAGACGTAGGGTTTGTAGAACTTCTCTCTTGCGGTTTTTTCTACCTGAGTCTCATACAGGTTAGTGGTTAGGGTACGCTGTGTGGGTTTTGAGGGTATTTATTTTCGGTGCACTTGTTCCCGAAAAAGTGCCCTAGCAAGGAATACATATTTGAAGAAGAATGTACGAGTCCACAATCCCTTCGTCCCGAAAAAGTGCCCTAGCAAGGAATACACATTTGAAGAAGAATGTACGATTCCACAATCCCTTCCCTTCTAGACTAGTAATGAAAGATTCAACGGAGGCGTCCATTTAGATTTTAGATGAAAGAATCAATGGTTTATAGCGATTTCATATTACTTATAACCTCTGAAGCTAGTTCAAGCTAGAGCTAGTTTAAGTAGGTAGCTAGCTAGGTAGGTAAGTACCTAAACTTGGCATTAACTGGAAAATTATTTCCTAACATACCTAAGTACCTACTTAAAGTACTAATCAAGTACATACTTAGTACTTACCTAACTAGAGTTTTTATTCCTGCAGTGACTATTTCTTGGGTAATTTTCACCAGATAATCACTACTCATTTAATTCCCTCAGTATAAGAACTTTTCTTAATTTTTCTAATAGGCAGAGATAGCTAGATAGCCCATTTCATCTAAGAATAGAGAATACACAATTAGAATTTTTGACAAATTATACTCACATTAATTGATCATTTTACTTTTTGATATGTGTGTTTGTTACTTGCACCTAAAAGAAGGAGTGAGTCTTTAGTTTTTTTTTTTTAAGTCTCATTGAGTGAATGATTTATCGTTGTTTCGATTTGGTTTGGGGAATCTCTTGGTGTCATTCGCTTCTAAGTACACAGAAGTAGGTAGCTAGGTAGGTAAGTACTTACCTAAACTTGGCATTAACTGGAAAATTATTTCCTATCATACCTAAGTACCTACTTAAAGTACTAATCAAGTACATACTTACCTAACGAGAGTTTTTATTCCTGCAGTGACTATTTCTTGGGTAATTTTCACCAGATAATCTCTACTCATTTAATTCCTTCAGTATAAGAACTTTTCTTAATTTTTCTAATAGGCAGAGATAGCTAGATAGCCCATTTCATCTAAGAATAGAGAATACACAATTAGACACTATTACACATACTTAGGGATATTTTATCACAATGGATTTCATTTAGGGCTCAGCTTCCACTGAGGGTTAGGGTCGTGTGTACGAGTAATTACTTTTGGCTTGGGATATTTTATCACAATGGATTTCATTTAGGGCTCAGCCTCCACTGAGGGTTAGGGTCGTGTGTACGAGTAATTACTTTTGGCTTCCCCAGAAAATATATCTGGTTGCCATATGTGCTTTTATAATGATATGGGCTCAGGTTGGAAATGATCATGTAAGAGACCTTATCACTCGTCATTTCTCTGGTTTTCATATGTTGTTCGGCTCTGACATTTATTTATTTGATTATCTTCCCTAACAAGATGATTAACTCTTCAAACTCTTTTGGAGATTCGTGTTTTTAGTCCGTCCTTCCTTTATTATTACTAATAATAAAAGGTATAGTGGACGGACTATTGTATTCGCTTCGGTGTCGTCTGTCTGATGAGTAATGAGGCTGTTTCTGGCTGTGATTGAACTTTGGGGTGTTGTTTGGATATTCGGGGGGTCTCAATTAGGTGACGCCTTCGAGAAGGAGGTGATGCTCTGTCAGATATTTTCAGTTTTAATTGTTCAGAAATTGTTGATTCTATTATTAAACTACGAAAATAGTAGGTAGGGTGAGTCTGTAGACAATATTTTAAATAGGTAGATAACAAGATACGTCTATTGAGATACTGTCTTAATTAACTTGAAACTATAAGGTTATTTACACAACAACAAACTCTTTGAAGACCGAAATCATCAGTATTTTTATTTAGTCTCCCTTCTTACCTAGCCCAAAAAAAGTAATAAAAAACCATGTAAGTAAGAAGAGAAAAAAATTAAGGGTTTTTTTTAGATAAGTACCTACCTAAATAAAAATGGACAAGTTCGTTCGTTCAACATTCCATTCCAAGCCAGTAAACAACGCAAAATATCCGAAGTATGTTGTGCGAAATTTTTCGTTAAATACCTACCTCTACCTGCCTGATAACAGACTGGAATGAAAAGAAGAAGAGGGTAGACTGGTAGAGGACCAGCTTCTATTTACATTACGTGTGCAGAAGTAATTGGAAACAAATTGGAGTTCTTTTCAATAACACAAAAGAGAAATATGACATTTGCTGAAGAGCTATTCTGTCTGAGGAGTATGCTATGTCGTTTTGGCAACCCAAACTTTGGGTAGTTCGTCTATTAATTTTATTGATTGTCTCTCCATATTCCTCCCTCTTGGAAGAACCAACGAGGAATATCATTTTCATTGAACCAAGTAGGTATAGGTACATTCAAGTAGTTTCTACTCAATCATCTAAGATTCTAAGTATGTAGTTTGGCTTCAAGAATAAAAAAAAAGACTTCCCCATGAGAATGAAGATTTCCAGAGGAATGATAGATTCTTTTGGCTGTGATATTCAACCAGTCACAGGCTGGCAGCTTCTTTATTTGTTTGAATAAATACTTAAATGTTTCTCTCTTGGTGAAGGAGACATTTGCTGAAGAGCTATTCTGTCTGAGGAGTATGCTATGTCGTTTTGGCAACCCAAACTTTGGGCAGTTCGTCTATTAATTTTATTGATCGTCTCTCCATATTCCTCCCTCTTGGAAGAACCAACGAGGAATATCATTTTCATTGAACCAAGTAGGTAGGTACACTCAAGTAGTTTCTACTCAATCATCTAAGATTCTAAGTAGGTACCTATGTAGTTTGGCTTCAAGAATAAAAAAAAGACTTCCCCATGAAAATGAAGATTTCCAGAGGAATGATAGATACTTTTGGCTGTGATATCCAACCAGTCACAGGCTGGCAGCTTCTTTATTTGTTTGAATAAATACTTAAATGTTTCTCTCTTGGTGAAGGTTTCAAGCCTTTGGAGTCCATCATAGGCAGTTTACAGCTAATCATATTTCCTAATCACGGCGAATTTATTTTTAGCCATTACTTACGTCTCTGTGATGAATCAAATTGACAAAGAACAATAACGTCCTAACTGTACACCAACTAAGTACATTTTATTAAATATTAAGTAGGTACGTAAGTAATTAGGAAAGCATTACAAAATTGGACATATTTTTCTCGTGTTTTTTTCCTCTCATTTGTGCCTTTCACAGCTAATCATAATTCCTAATCACGGCGAATTTATTTTTAGCCATTACGTCTCTGTGGTGAATCAAATTGACAAAGAACAATAACGTCCTAACTGTACACCAACTAAGTACATTTTATTCAATATTAAGTAGGTACGTAAGTAATTAGGAAAGCATTACAAAATTGGACATATTTTTCTCGTGTTTTTTTCCTCTCATTTGTGCCTTTTACGTCTATTGTAATATTTTTTAGCTGACGCGTGTGTGTTCCAATATTTAGTCCACGGTCTTATCTCTCTGTGAGTTTTTGGTTCCTTATCACCAAGGCTTATCAGCGGAGGAATTTGATTCAGAAAAAATCATTTTGTACCTACATTGTAATTGATCGAGTCTGTTCTCAAGGAAAGGGGGTAATTTGGGGGCACCGTTCGATTGATAACGGGGAATTTTTCGGTGATAAGGACCCGGATTTTGATGTTTTTTCTCTTTCCATTGGCCTTTGGAGATTTTTTAATGAGCTCGGTAATTACGAAATTCGACTGTGTTCCAATTTATTACCTGATTAGGTTTTATTTCAAAGCAAAATTGTGTAATACGTTCTTCCTGTGCTGAGAAAAAAATTAATCTGACTCATGTTCTCTCACGCTGATATCAGCAGACCATTCAAATAGTTCGTGGGGGGAGATAAACAGAGAAGCGTATGCATGATAAATTCTCGCCGGTTTTTCAATTTTTAGTTGGAAAATCAATCGAACCATCAAGAGTGTGATATTGGTTATGAAATTTCGTAAAAAAATTCTTCACAAAATCATGAAATTATCATACGGATACGAGGAAATAACTCAAAAACTCTTTCGCGCCATAGTACAAGGTTGTCTGACTTCCCCATGAGAATGAAGATTTCCAGAGGAATGATAGATAAGTACTTTTGGCTGTGATATTCAACCAGTCACAGGCTGGCAGCTTCTTTATTTGTTTGAATAAATACTTAAATGTTTCTCTCTTGGTGAAGGTTTCAAGCCTTTGGAGTCCATCATAGGCAGTTTACAGCTAATCATAATTCCTAATCACGGCGAATTTATTTTGTGGTACCAATGTAGTACCTATTTATCAAAATAAAATGGAAATATTGTTGATACAGGTGCTTCATGAGAAAGAGGAGGTCAGGAGCAGACTCTCAACCCGGAGGTACTGGGTTCGAATCCCGGCCAGGACGGAAATTTTCTAACCAATCTTTTCCGTTCTTGGATAGGCATGGATGTAAAAGAATGTGCCTTGAAGTATTTTTGCAAAGCGGTCCCGAGGTACAGTCTTTTTAGAAAAAAAACTTTTTGTGGGCGCTGATGTTGATTTTGGTTCATTCAGGTGAAAAATGAACAACTTTTTTTTTAATGTGGGTAGGTAGGTAGGTACTCAGATGTCTTTACGGACCATGTTGTGATTTTTTTCCACTTGTTTTTTCATCTCTTTGGCGAAATATTTGTTTAATTTTGACATTGACACCAATGCATAATCGTCCCAGTATTTCCAGTAGGCTTGATTTATGGTTGATAGGTTGATACTAACTGGTACTTGATACAAACTGAAAAGTAGTTCATACAAAGTTAGTCTAGTTCAAAAATGTCATACCAGAGTAAGAGTACATGGACATACATAGGTAAAACTAACTTGTTCATACTCTGAAATCTAAATAATAAATTCTAACGTTTATTTGATGTGTTCATCCAATACATAATCGTCCCAGTATTTCCAGTAGGCTTGATTTATGGTTGATAGGTTGATACTGACTGGTAGTTGATACAAACTGATATGTAGGTAGTTCATACAAAGTTAGTTTAGTTCAAAAATGTCATACCAGAGTACATGGACATACATAGGTAAAACTAACTTGTTCATACTCTGAAATCTAAATAATAAATTCTAACGTTTATTTGATGTGTTCATCAGAACATTATTTATATTTTAATCCGCTTCCATCATATTTATTATAAATTTATTATTTATGTTTATACATATTCATATTTGTACATGATTTTTATAAATTATGATACACATCAGATATCAGAGTAAATGAACTCATGGGATTACAGTGTGTCCCAGAAATACTGCACGACCCTTATTAAAAAACATTTCTTTAGATTTAGACTCTATTTTGGTTGTACGTTATATTCAATGTACACAAATACAATACTTACTTACTTTCCGAGTCCGGATCACCATTGTTGTCAAGTTGTTTAGATCTTGTTCATCCAGTATCTAGTCACTGCAATTGCCAAATACAATGAATCGCAAACAAAGGGGGCGAAAATTATTGCCCAGGGTCTATCTCTACCATACTTTCCTTTACTTTCTGTGTCCATACAGTGTGTGCCAGAAATACTGCACGACCCTTATTAAAAAAATATTTCTTTAGATTTAAACTCTATTTTGGTTGTACGTTATATTCAATATACACAAATACAATGAATCGCAAACAAAGGGGGCGAAAATTATTGCCCAGGGTCTATCTCTACCATACTTTCCTTTACTTTCTGTGTCCAAGATCACCAAACTTGGTGACGGACACGGAAAATAATCTCTACCATTTAACATTTGAACGGTTGAGAAGTTTTTCCAGTTCTTTCCTGAAGAACTTTGGAGACATACTGTTGATTGTTACTAGGAGGTCCCCCAGGAGGCATTGTACATACTTTACTATGTTATACAATATACATATTGCCTGGGCTCTGTTGGAATCGCAAAACAAAGGGGGCGAAAATTATTGCCCAGGGTCTATGTCTACCATACTTTCCTTTACTTTCTGTGTCCAAGATCACCAATTAACATTTGAACGGTTGAGAAGTTTTTCCAGTTCTTTTCTGAAGAACTTTGGAGACACACTGTTGATTGTTACTAGGAGGTCCCCCAGGAGGCATTGTACATACTTTACTATGTTATACAATATACATATTGCCTGGGCTCTGTTGTCGTACTCATTACTCATTTGCCTTATTTGAGTCACGGGTTGCTGCCAGAATATCAGAGTTGTCATGGCTTTGCTGCCAGTTGCGGCTTCTATCCAGCTATCCACTTTTGAGTTATGGGTTGCTGCCACTCCAGAATTGAGTCGGCTAGCCTGGGTTTCTGCCAGTTGGTGCTTGAATATTTTCAAATTCGGAAGTTTAAGCATGAAATGTGAAGGATGGGGAACCCAAAATATAATTCCTCCCAAAATAAATCAAGTGCCACAAAAAATAAACAAAACTCCATCCCACCCCAAAAAAGATTAGAAATCAATGTTGGTGCTTGAATATTTTCTGGGGTTCCTGCAACAAAATCAGTTTTTGCCTACCTCGGCACCGCTTTCGCTTTACTTTAAGGTAGCTTTTATCTATTTGAGTCCATATTGAATTCCCCGGGTTATTTGCCTGGTCCAATACCAATATCAAGCTTCTATTATCTATTTCATGGGTATCTATCTTGCTGTTAGGGCCCAGAAAGTTACACAATCCGATATATCATG
The DNA here is from genome assembly GCF_000475195.1 of Diaphorina citri. Classification (NCBI taxonomy): domain Eukaryota; kingdom Metazoa; phylum Arthropoda; class Insecta; order Hemiptera; family Psyllidae; genus Diaphorina; species Diaphorina citri. The sequence continues at coordinate 108,405 of NW_007377679.1, forward strand.
GTACCAAACTTGCTTTCTTCCTTTTTGAATACACGGAACAAATTAATTAACCGCGAAAACGAAAACTGTGAAGCACCACTCGACTTTTTTGACTCCTTCTCCTCTTCTCTTCGTCTTCTTCCTCTTCTTCTACTTCTTCCTCTTCTTCTACTTCTTCTTCTCCCTGTTCCTCAACTTGTTCTCTCCCTTATCCCCTTCCTTCTCTTCTAGGTCCTTGTTTTCTTCTTCCTTCTCCTCTCTTTGTTCTTCCTTCTCTTCTTCTTCTACCTCTTCTTCCCCTTCCAATATACCCCCAACAAAAGGGTTTAGGCAGCCTTTTGTCAGGGTAAAACAAGCCCCCACCCCCTAACCCTCCCTTCAGGGAAAGCATTTACACACTACTTACACACGTGGGGGGGGGCAAGTGCTCTCCTTTCGAGTTCTCTCTCTTTCTCTTTCTACCCACTTGTTTGTCTTTCTCCCCCCTCCCCCTTTTTTGACAATTAACGTTTCATTAACGTCTCCTCCCCTTTTCCTCCCTTTCTCTCCTTTATCTCCCTTCATTGTGCGTTCATACTATTCATATTATTCGTATCAGGATTTTAGCTCCATATTGCCATGAGCCTTTGTGTTATAAAAAGGATGGACAATCCAGACTGTGTTGACGAGTTGGTGCTTTAGTTTAGAGAGCTCTATTGATAAGGCTAGTAAGATCCTAATGAGGTTCTTACGTGGACTTCACAGGACTCGAAAGGGCCTACCTGTTCCTTATCTCCCTTCTTCCCGTATCTTATCTATCCCTTTCAACGTCTCTTTTGGTGCTTCAACTGCTTTTTATGAGGGTATCCCTCCCTCCCTTCCCCGCATATGTTGTTTTGGTGTTAAAAAAAACTATGCTTTTTTATGGGGGTATATTTTCATCCTCCCTCTCCTCAAGTCCGTTTTTTTATGGGAAGAGTGGAAACCGGCTTTTTGTGAAGGGTTTTAAAGGTCCTTCTTCTGTTTGAAAAGCTCTTCCTTCGTAAACACTTGAGCCATCTTGACGTAAGCTCTTAGTTGAAGAATTTGTGAACACTAGATGTAGGTAATTCATTAGGAGAAATGTTCATAAAACATTGATATGGTATCAGTCAGTGCGAAACAAAAAGAGACAGAAAGGAACAACATTGGCAAACCAAAGGCACTAAGAATTTTGTCAACCAAGTACATATTTATTAAAGTTCGTCTTCACATAAGCACTGGTCTTTAAGGACATGAAATTTGTTTAAACTTTTAGAATCTTCTAAGCTAAGGAGTGAGTATTTCACGCCATTTTTCAAGCAATATCCCCGTGGGGAAGTTGGACCCAAGATTTCATTTTTACATGTGAGTTTTATCTTTTTTTTTAAATACCCATGACTGTGTGTGTGTGACGAGTAATGTTTGGCTTAGATCAGGTTACATAACTCTAAAACTAATGATTACTTTGATAAGATAAGCAGTTTCGAAAGAAGGAAAAAAAACATGTCAAAAAACTGAAGATAAAAAAAGAGAACCCTCAACATCCAAAAACAAAAGGTCTCTGAAACCGTTATCCAGTTTTGTCGAAAAAAAATCTTCAACCCAGAATAATATTTTAATTGTTGAGAGTTTTTTTCCCCTTGCTTCTCTGTTTCCTTTTGACATAATGAAACCCCTTGTTCTATTAACAGTTACGAGGATATTCTACTTGAGGAAGATACTCAAAAGATAGCAAGGAAAAAAGATACATTAGAAGCCTTCTTTCTAATTTCTTGTTGTTCTTAGAAAAAAAAGACAAAAGAGGAAGAAGAAGGAAAAAATCTACAAAAAGAATAGATTTCTGGCCTCAGGTAGATGGTAATTTTGGGGGCTTTTGTGCCGAAATGGGCCACTTGAATGTGTGTGTGTGTATTTTTGGAGAGAATTCTCGTTATCCTGGCTGTCAAGAGGGCCTATTATGTCGGCAGGAATGTCTATTGTTATCTTGATGTGTGTGTATTTTTGGAGAGAATTCTCGTTATCCTGGCTGTCAAGGGGGCCTATTATGTCGGCAGGAATGTCTATTGTTATCTTGTCTAGAGGTGCTACATTGTGTACACTATCGTCAGAATTGTTAACAATGGGAAAAAATCTACAAAAAGAATAGATTTCTGGCCTCAGGTAGATGGTAATTTTGGGGGCTTTTGTGCCGAAATGGGCCACTTGAATGTGTGTGTGTATTTTTGGAGAGAATTCTCGTTATCCTGGCTGTCAAGAGGGCCTATTATGTCGGCAGGAATGTCTATTGTTATCTTGTCTAGAGGTGCTACATTGTGTACACTATCGTCAGAATTGTTAACAATGGTGTTCGTGGAGCTTCTTCATTAGCCTTGGTGGTATTTTTTCTGATTCGATGATATATATTTTTGGTTCCCTTGACTCTCTTTATTTTTGGGGAAATGGTTGGGATATTATCCATTTGTGAGTTTTATTATTGGAAATTGGAATTTCTTCACTTTCCACTCTTTTTTTGTTGTGTCTACCTCTCTTTTTAATGAGTCTAATGTGTTTTGAAGGTTTTTTTTTGACAGGTAGTTTAGTTTCAATTCCGATTGGTGAGGTGTGAATGTGTTTTCTTTGGGTAATGGTTTTAGTTTTTTGTTTGGGTGCTTGTTCTTATCAAGGCTGTTGTGTTGTTTCTACCTTTATATTTTGTCAAGTGTTTTCTTGCCTTATCGTTGTGTGGTGTTCTGTAGAAGGTTGATATTCATTGGATTGCGTACAAAGGTAAGATTCATGCGTTTCTTTTCTAGCGCTTTAAGATGTCCGTGTGATAATTTTCTAACTGGGAATTAAATTTATTATTTTAATTACGAAAAAATTACATCGCCAAAGGAAGCGAGATGATTAGATTGTGCCCAAGGAGTCTCTCCTCAATCTAATCTATTCTAGATCATCCAATATGGCGGTCCAAATTGATCGAAATTAAAATTTCTTAGCTCATAAATTTTTATCACCACTGCAAGGGCAAGCGAAGTCTGGCTGCGCTGGCCCAAGCACTCAACCCTGCGGAAGACCTACAAGAGTGTCGAACAACGCTTTGGAGAGATCAAAGTCTAATCTAATCCTGTGATTATCAAGTGATAATTGCTATCCGGTACAGGGAAAACTAGTAATTATGACTATCGCTCCGGAATTTGCAGCTTAATAGACTGAAAACGAATATATCCTATCAGGGTTTTAATCGGTGCAATCTTCTCATTAGGGCGATCATGTTATCAAAGTGAGTTTGTTTGAAATACCAAATATCGGAGCTATTTCTTCCAGGATAGGCTGGTTTTAATTAGACATACTAACCAACACAATGTCCTCTCACACACAGACATACCCACGCACCGTATTCTAGCTGTGACTGCAACACTGAAATTTCTTGGAAATCCTCTCGCAACAAAATCAGTTTTTGCGTACCTCGGCACCGCTTTCGCTTTACTTCAAGGTAGCTTTTATCTATTTGAGTCCATATTGAATTCCCCGGGTTATTTGCCTGGTCCAATACCAATATCAAGCTTCTATTTCATGGGTACATATCTATCTTCCTGTTAGGGCCCAGAAAGTTACACAATCCGATATATCATGGTACCAAACTTGCTTTCTTCCTTTAAATCAGGGCTTATATCCATGTTATCAAAGTGAGTTTGTTTGGAATGCCAAATATCGGAGCTATTTCTTCCAGGATAGGCTGGTTTTAATTAGACATACCAACCAACACAATGTCCTCACTCACACAGACATACCCACGCACCGTATTCTAGCTGTGACTGCAACACTGAAATTTCTTGGAAATCCTCTACCTGCTTACGTCATGAGAAGAGTTCTGTGTATTGTACCTATTACTGAAGAATATTTGTACCTATTACTGAACTATCTATGGTAAATAAAATTGTAGATTTGTTGTACCTATTATTGGAAGACAGACTATAATTAGAAGTTGTCTAACCACAGAGGTGTGTTTGCCGTGTGTGTGCTGAATCTAATTTTACATCTTGGTAGTCCTCTGTGTGCCCCACAGTTTACGGTTCTCTCTATCCAAAGACCGTAAAGGGACGCTTTAGTCCTATTTTCTCTCTTTAGCCCTAAACAATATTAATCCATTCTCCTATCTATACTATAGGTAAATAAAACTGTAGATTTGTTGTACCTATTATTGGAAGACAGACTATAATTAGAAGTTGTCTAACCACAGAGGTGTGTTTGCCGTGTGTGTGCTGAATCTAATTTTACATCTTGGTAGTCCTCTGTGTGCCCCACAGTTTGTGTAGGACCATCTAATCTAATCCTGTGATTATCAAGTGATAATTGCTATCCGGTACAGGGAAGACTAGTAATTATGACTATCGCTCCGGAATTTGCAGCTTAATACACTGAAAACGAATATATCCTATCAGGGTTTTAATCGGTGCAATCTTCTCATTAGGGCGATTATCGCGTTTAATGAGTCCTTCAATATTGTAATTTCTTTCCCCCTTTATTCGCGAACCCTCGCGTTTAAGATCGTTCGAACCCTTCTATCCTTGCCTTGCCAATACCAAATTCCGAGTTGCCCAATTGGCCGTCTCGATCGCATCCTGTTTAGAAATTGGATTAAATTTAGACCCGAGTCTCAGCTACTTGACAAAGTATCCCGTTTAGAAAATATTAATTTTTTGTCACTTGACACTTGAATTGCAAGTTGCATCATAAGCAACTGTCCCCGTCCCATGTGAACGAGCCTTGGGAACTAATTCCGGTACGGTTCGTCCCTATGATGTGTTGTGTAGTCACTATGATTGACGTGCGGGTACCTATGGAGTTGTGTGCTAATGCAAATCAATAGTCCATATGATTGACGTGCGGGTACCTATGGAGTTGTGTGCTAATGCAAATCATCGCGGGCCACGCGGGCATGCACTTGTGTGTGACGTGCTAAATCATATGGGTGACGACGCTCTCCTCGTCAAGTGACATGCAAGTCATGTGATTTCAGAGCATACTGGGTGACTTTATCCCAAATGGGTGACCGTCTGGGCAATCGTCTGATGTTGCCTTTTCCCGGTTGCACTCAGGCTGAGTGAGGTTTATGTGAGGCGGACCACAGAGAGTTTTCAGTTAATCCAGGAGTTTAAGAAATTCCTACTGGCCTGTGGGTACCTATGTGCTGTGAGCTAATGCAAATCATCGCGGGCATGCACTTGTGTGTGACGTGCTAAATCATATGGGTGACGATGGCTCTCCTCGTCAAGTGACATGCAAGTCATGTGATTTCAGAGCATACTGGGTGACTTATATCCCGAATGGGTGACCGTCTGGGCAATCGTCTGATGCTGCCTTTTCCCGGTCGCACTCAGGCTGAGTGAGGTTTATGTGAGGCGGACCACAGAGAGTTTTCAGTTAATCCAGGAGTTTAAGAAATTCCTACTGGCCTGTGTAATGGGTGACGTCAAAGAAAACTCTTGACAGTTTGTTAGCTCGTAGTGGCAAGATCGATCCTAGAAACTTAGCAGGTATACAGTGACATTAAACTCCTATGGGAGAAAAACTGTCGCAAATCTGTTGATTGAACGAATAAGAGCTAGTGGCATTTTTAATTAAATCACTGTGTCCAATAAAATCGAAAAAAAAAACAACAAAAAATAGGATATACATAATAATTATTATAAAAAAAAAAACAAAAAAAAAAAAACAAACAAACAAGGGCACACTCTCAGTTTGCTTACGTAGTAGAGTAGAGGATAGCGGATTTCTTTTCTTTTTCGTTAGGCTCAAGTGGGATCTCTTTCCTTGCCACTCATCTTTATCCTCTATCCTTGTCAGTCACTCCTGTTTTGCCATATCTCTGTCTCACCACGAACATTCTTGTGCATTTTGATGTCCTGGTTCATTTAAATGCGAGATTTCATTTCGTACAGGGTAATTGAAGAATTGGGAGACAAATCTGATGCAGCAAGCTTTTTTCTTTAATTATTTTGATGACTTGGTTCATTTAAATGCGAGATTTCATTTCGTACAGGGTGATTGAAGAATTGGGAGACAAATCTGATGCAGCAAGCTTTTTTCTTTAATGAGTGAATGATTCATTGGGATCAAATTTTTACTTTCCTTATCCTATAGGAAATAAAGTAATCGGTTTTTCAAGGGTTTTTGCCATGATTCTCACGGAACCATATAACCAAATGTAAGGCCAAATGATAAAAACTAATTTCGACTTCTCATTCACTTTTCGCAATCCCACCCTGTACAGCGTGACCGGCTAATTTCCCCCTTGCACTCTGATTCATCGCCACTTTCCGTTTCTCTCCTATTTCATTCATCATTTGGCCTTCCATGTCGATTCCATTCTGTAGTACACGAAACACGCTATCTACTACTATCACTAGTATCAGTTGGGGTCAATGACCTGAATGGCTTCCCAGGTATATTCTCCGGTGTATCTCTTATCTGCTGAAATAATTGTGTCTATTTACTTGTACCTGAGGGGTCAATGACCTGAATGGCTTCCCAGGTATATTCTCCGGTGTATCTCTTATCTGCTGAAATAATTGTGTCTACTTACTTGTACCTGTGTTTCAACTGCGAACCGATTTGTTGGATTTTGTTAGATTTTTTTCCTGTGTACTTTCAATGGTAGAGATTCGATTCTTTGAAGACTTGGTGGAATGTGTTCAAACAGCGTTCTTTGAAGAATTTGAATAATCAGTTCCAAGCTTCCAAGTACATGGACGAATATCTAAGTTTTACTTTCCATTAACTTGTAGAGATTTTTTCCTGTGTACTTTCAATGGTAGAGATTCGATTCTTTGAAGACTTGGTGAAATGTGTTCATGTTCAGCGTTCTTTGAAGAATTTGAATAATCAGTTCCAAGCTTCCAAGTACATGGACGAATATCTAAGTTTTACTTTCCATTAACTTCGATTGTAGAGATTCGATTCTTTGAAGACTTGGTGGAATGTGTTCAGCGTTCTTTGAAGAATTTGAATAATCAGTTCCAAGCTTCCAAGTACATGGACGAATATCTAAGTTTTACTTTCCATTAACTTGTAGTAAGGAGAGTAAGGTCGGATTATGAGGTTTGATCTTTTTTGCCAGCGTGGATATTTGAATAGAAATGGAGTCTCGAATTATTATTGAACAAATAAACATTCTGCCATTCAAAAAATAACGTTGTAAAGAAAAACGATGTAGATATTTTCTCCTAATGAAGTCATTTATGAAATTAAAGGGAAAAAAATCCCTAAAAGGTGTTCCGACCAACCCTTTTTTTGCCAGCGTGGATATTTGAATAGAAATGGAGGCTCGAATTATTATTGAACAAATAAACATTCTGCCATTCAAAAAATAACGTTGTGAAGAAAAACGATGTAGATATTTTCTCCTAATGAAGTCATTTATGAAATTAAAGGGAAAAAAATCCCTAAAAGGTGTTCCGACCAACCCCAATAAAACCATGAACTTACCCACTGAAACCGCCACAACTCGTTAGGCATAGAAATATTAAGACCTCTATTATGAGCGATCAAATATATTTTTTATTATTTTCATTTTTGAATAATTAACTTGATTAATAAAACATTTTAGGGGGAAGAGGGGGTCTAAACGGGGGGAGTTCACACATCGTAGTTCAAGCTTTAATGGCTTTTTAATTGATTTATGGGCTGCTTTAGAGCCCCATAACCCATTATCTATTTTTTAGTTATATTTGGGAATTGGGCAACAAGACATAAGTTTTAAATACAGATCACACTCATAGGGAAAGTGGGGGTTAAACGTGTCGAGTTCACACATCGTAGTTTAAGCTTTAATGGCTTTTTAATTGATTTATGGGCTGCTTTAGAGCCCCATAACCCATTATCTTTTTTTTTAGTTATATTTGGGAATTGGGCAACAAGACATAAGTTTTAAATACAGATCACACTCATAGGGAAAGTGGGGGTTAAACGTGTCGCCCCCTCCAGCTTCCTATAACAAGGACGGCGGGAGAAAGCTCTTAATTGTTTCCAAGTTCACAAATTACCCCCTTCGCGCTTTTACCCCTCTCGACCCCACTTCCACTTTTGTGAGCCTTGTTCCCGAAGTTTTAACCCAGGATGATACTGGGATTTGAATGAACCCTCATGGGTAGAGATTATCAATGACACAGCGACCTTGTTTAACCCGGATAAAACTGGAAAGTCCCTTTTTAGAGGTAAATAATGAATAAATCGTGCAATGATAGAGGTAAATAATGGATTGATAACGGTGGAAAGGGAGGAGGGAAGGTCCTTGATTTTGTGACACTGTGAATACTATGTGGGTTTTTAGCTTTTTTGATAACGGTGGAAAGGGAGGAGGGAAGGTCCTTGATTTTGTGACACTGTGAATACTATGTGGGTTTTTAGCTTTTAGGGACAGTTTCTTTGTCCCTTTTTGTAATGATATAGTGTTTGAAAATCCGTTCGAGTGCTATTTAGAACTAACTGGACCAGGAAAAGTTATTGTGATTTTATCTTATTTTTATTTGAGGATGTTCGTTTTACTTTACCTAGATAGTGAAAATTTCAAGCAAGTAGGTTGCAAGGTTCAAGTACAAGCTTGGTTTTAATTGGGTTTTTATCCCTCGAATTACCAGATAGCTTGCTAATTACTTCATTTTGTTTTTTTGGATAATCTAGCATTTCCGATGAGGGGGTTTTTCGGCTAATTCAATTAGGCTAAGACTAATTTTATTAGGCAGGTTTGATACGTTGGTAATTAATAATTACTACTCATGGTCCAAGCTATAGTGTTTGAAAATGCGTTTGAGTGCTATTTAGAACTTTAACTGGACCAGGAAAAGTTATTGTGAGTTTATCTTATTTTTACTTGAGGATGTTCGTTTTACTTTACCTAGATAGTGAAAATTTCAAGCAAGTAGGTTGCAAGGTTCAAGTACAACCTGATATTGATAATCGGGAAAAGTGTTATTGTGAGTTTATCTTATTTTTATTTGAGGATGTTCGTTTTACTTTAAGTAGATAGTGAAAATTTCAAGCAAGTAGGATGCAAGGTTCAAGTACAACCTGATATTGATAATCTGGTCGGATAGAATGTCGAGATAGAAAGAATCTTGCTATAAGTGATTGACCAGCAAAACATTGATATGGTATCAGTCAGTGCGAAACAAAAAGAGACAGAAAGAAACAACATTGGCAAACCAAAGGCACTAAGAATTTTGTCAACCAAGTACATATTTATTAAAGTTCGTCTTCACATCACTGCTCTTAAAGGACATGCTATTTGTTTAAACTTTTAGAATCTGAGTGAGGATTTCACGCCATTTTTCAAGCAATATCCCCGTGGGGAAGTTGGACCCAAGATTTCATTTTTACATGTGAGTTTTATCATTTTTTAAATATCCATGACTGTGTGTGTGTGACGAGTAATGTTTGGCTTAGATCAGGTTACATAACTCTAAAACTAATGATTACTTTGATAAGATAAGCAGAGTGAGGATTTCACGCCATTTTTCAAGAAATATCCCCGTGGGGAAGTTGGACCCAAGATTTCATTTCTACATGTGAGTTTTTAAATACCCATGACTGTGTGTGTGTGTGTGTGTGTGTGTGTGTGTGTGTGTGTGTGTGTGTGTGTGTGTGTGTGTGTGAGTGTGTGTGTGTGTGTGTGTGTGTGTGTGTGTGTGTGTGTCCCATGACTGTGTGTGTCTGTGACAAGTAATGTTTGGCTTAGGTCAGGTTACATAACTCTAAAACTAATGATTACTTTGATAAGATAAGCAGTTTCGAAAGAAGGAAAAAAACATGTCAAAAAACTGAAGATAAAAAAAGAGAACCCTCAACATCCAAAAACAAAAGGTCTCTGAAACCGTTATCCAGTTTTGTCGAAAAAAATCTTCAACCCAGAATAATATTTTAATTGTTGAGAGTTTTTTTCCCCTTGCTTCTCTGTTTCCTTTTGACATAATGAAACCCCTTGTTCTATTAACAGTTACGAGGATATTCTACTTGAGGAAGATACTCAAAAGATAGCAAGGAAAAAAGATACATTAGAAGCCTTCTTTCTAATTTCTTGTTGTTCTTTTTAATGAGTCTAATGTGTTTTGAAGGTTTTTTTTTGACAGGTAGTTTAGTTTCAATTCCGATTGGTGAGGTGTGAATGTGTTTTCTTTGGGTAATGGTTTTAGTTTTTTGTTTGGGTGCTTGTTCTTATCAAGGCTGTTGTGTTGTTTCTACCTTTATATTTTGTCAAGTGTTTTCTTGCCTTATCGTTGTGTGGTGTTCTGTAGAAGGTTGATATTCATTGGATTGCGTACAAAGGTAAGATTCATGCGTTTCTTTTCTAGCGCTTTAAGATGTCCGTGTGATAATTTTCTAACTGGGAATTAAATTTATTATTTTAATTACGAAAAAATTACATCGCCAAAGGAAGCGAGATGATTAGATTGTGCCCAAGGAGTCTCTCCTCAATCTAATCTATTCTAGATCATCCAATATGGCGGTCCAAATTGATCGAAATTAAAATTTCTTAGCTCATAAATTTTTATCACCACTGCAAGGGCAAGCGAAGTCTGGCTGCGCTGGCCCAAGCACTCAACCCTGCGGAAGACCTACAAGAGTGTCGAACGCTTTGGAGAGATCAAAATCTAATCTAATCCTGTGATTATCAAGTGATAATTATTGCTATCCGGTACAGGGAAGTCTAGTAATTATGAATATCGCTCCGGAATTTGCAGCTTAATAGACTGAAAACGAATATATCCTATCAGGGTTTTAATCGGTGCAATCTTCTCATTAGGGCGATTATCGCGTTTAATGAGTCCTTCAATATTGTAATTTCTTTCCCCCTTCATTCGCGAACCCTTGCGTTTAAGATCGTTCCAATCCCTTCTATCCTCGCCAATACCAAATTCTGAGTTGCCCAATTGGCCGTCTCGATCGCATCCTGTTTAGAAATTGGATTAAATTTAGACCCGAGTCTCGAAATGGGAAGGGGGGGAGGAATACCAAATTCCGAGTTGCCCAATTGGCCGTCTCGATCGCATCCTGTTTAGAAATTGGATTAAATTTAGACCCGAGTCTCGAAATGGGAAGGGGGGGAGGTGATTTATTCGTCTGGGTCATTTTCTGTCTAAACTGAACAAATTACGAACATCTCTGACCCGTGCAATTATGGGTACCATATTTCTCATATGGACGGGTATAATTTTAATTTTATGGCATAATTTAGCGTGGACGAAGACGTACTTAAGAGGCGAGCTTGTTTTGTAATCATGTCTTCAATTAAGTACGAAGGGGGGAGGTGATTTATTCGTCTGGGTCATTTTCTGTCTAAACTGAACAAATTACGAACATCTCTGACCCGTGCAATTATAGGTACCATATTTCTCATATGGACGGGTAAAATTTTAATTTTATGGCATAATTTAGCGTGGACGAAGACGTACTTAAGAGGCGAGCTTGTTTTGTAATCATGTCTTCAATTAAGTACGAATTTGGCGAATGAATGAGATGTTCATAATGAGATCACGTATGTCTTATTTCCCTTCCGAATCCTTGGCGTCTTTCAGAACTAGTGAACTTGGTGCTTCTGTTTTGAGAGCTCGAAAGCTTTCTCCTCCATCTCCTCTCATTAATTCCTTTCCGAGGGGAAACATTATTCCCCTAGAAGTACCTCTCTCTGAGATAACTATTCCGAGAAGCTCCGCCGCGTCGATCTCACAAACGTTTCCTTTCCACTGAACTCGACTCGAAATTCCAAATTCTCGGCATTGACCTTCTCGTGAGTGCCGCGGATTATTAAGTTGCTCTTTAGTGATAGGGGAAACATTATTCCTCTCTCTGAGTACCTCTCTCTGAGATAACTATTCCGAGAAGCTCCGCGGATCTCACGAACCTTTCCACTGAACTCGACTCGAAATTCCAAATTCTCGGCATTGACCTTCTCGTGAGTGCCGCGGATTATTAAGTTGCTCTTTAGTGAACTGAACTCGACTCGAAATTCCAAATTCTCGGCATTGACCTTCTCGTGAGTGCCGCGGATTATTAAGTTGCTCTTTAGTGAACTCGTCGAGAATTGTGTGTGTTCGTTGCTCCTTCGGAATATTTTTACTTTTTTTCAAGCGTTTTTGTGTGTGTTTCTCAATGATATGGAGAGTTTTGAAAGGAATTTTCCCCGTACTCTCGAGACTTGAATTACATACTCGAGATCTCGAGAAAATAGTTTTTTCTCTTCCTATTTTATCTAATTACTCATTAGTATCATTTTGTTTCCAACGAATAGCTCACTCAACGTCGGGCAGCGCGTTCATTAAACTCTTCGCCTAGTACTTTAAGAACTACTCTGATATGATGATGAGTTCTCTGGCCCTACATACTCGAGAAGATAGTTTTTTCTCTTCCTATTTTATCTAATTACTCATTAGTATCATTTTGTTTCCAACGAATAGCTCACCAGCTCACTCAACGTCGGGCAGCGCGTTCATTAAACTCTTCGCCTAGTACTTTAAGAACTACTCTGATATGATGATGAGTTCTCTGGCCGTAGAATGTCGAGATAGAAAGAATCTTGCTATAAGTGATTGACCAGCTGCCTGGCTACGAATGGCAATATCCTATTCCACTTATAACATAGACTTACACACGGCCAGCTGCCTGGCTACGAATGGCAATATCCTATTCCACTAATGACATAGACTTACACACGGGTCACGAGTTGTTCACATAGTTGACATTCTTTTCCCTCGGTCACTAATGTCCAATGTCCTCCTGTTTCCGGCCCCGACTAATCTTTTTTTTTTTTTCTTCTCTTGTGTGTTTCAGACGAGAGTTTTGATCAGCTTTCATTACTTTCTTCACCCGGGATTAGTTCTTCACAAGTTCGTGTCCCGCGTAAGATATCCCCAATGTTGTCCATGGAACTTCTCAGTGAAGTCGATATAACATAGACTTACACACGGGTCACGAGTTGTTCACATAGTTGACATTCTTTTCCCTCGGTCACCAATGTCCAATGTCCTCCTGTTTCCGGCCCCGACTAATCTTTTGTTTCTTCTCTTGTGTGTTTCAGACGAGAGTTTTGATCAGCTTTCATTGATTTCTTCACCCGGGATTAGTTCTTCACAAGTTCGTGTCCCGCGTAAGATATCCCCAATGTTGTCCATGGAACTTCTCAGTGAAGTCGATTCTCTGGCCTTATGAATTCTGCTGGCACCGTGAGACGTTTGTCTAGTTGGCATGAAGTTAATCTCTTGGGCCCGAGTGTCTTGCATATTTGACTAATGTGATGGGCTGGGGATTAGGCTGGTCTGTTGCTTCCAAGTGTTGAGACGACTGGACTGACAGGTGGATGGGTAAGAAGTGGATAACAAGTGCCTGGTGGATGGTGTTCATCCATGCAGTCAATGAACACAGGGGGAGGTGTTGTGTTGGTAGCATCTCTCGGTCCGTTTTTGAGGAACTAGGTTGCTCCTGGGTTTTGATTTGGGATTCGAGAAATCCTGCAACGAGAGGGGATTTCGTGCTTTGTTTTAAACCATGATGAAGAGTTCTCTGGCCTTAACGGTTTCGTCTCCTATGCTTTCCTTTTATAGCTATCGCTTTCAACCGCTTCAACTGGTAGAGTCCTTTTGGAGTTGTGGCAAAATTCTCTCCTCTATTTAATTCAGAACTCTAATTAATTTAATCTAGTTTAGAAATATGTCGTATATCAGCCCAATTTAAGTAATATGTCCAATTTTGGCCCAATCAGGTTCTATTCGTAGGGGTTTTCTTCAACCACTGGCCAAAGTCTTGACACTGAAAGCGTACAATCGTCTTCTGCCTACTTGTTGATCCTATTCTGCTTGAGAGCTAATCCTATTACGAAGCTTGGAGTGGTTGAGTGCGTTACACACCTAGAAGTCTCGGGGTCCTCTACGCAGTTAATTGATTACCTATATTCTAAGTAATTATATCTAGTTGAGTAATTTGACGAATATTGGCCCAATCTGGCTCTGTTCGTAGCGGTTTTCGACAACCACTGGCCAAAGTCTCGACACTGAAAGCGTACAATCGTCTTCTGCCTACTTGTTCATCCTATTCTGCTTGAGAGCTAATCCTATTACGAAGCTTGGAGTGGTTGAGTGCGTTACACACCTAGAAGTCTCGGGGTCCTCTACGCCTGAACAACGTGTTCCCGTGATATTGAACTTGGAACTTCTTCTGAGTCTTCTTCTTTTTCTTCTTTCTGGTCTTATTCTTTTTCTTTATTCCTAGTCTTCTCTTACTTTGTTGTAAAGCTCGATGATGATAATGTGGCAAGCCTTGTTTGTGTCTTTCGCTCTTTGTGGCTTTCTGGTCTTATTCTTCTTCTTCTTTATTCCTAGTCTTCTCTTACTTTGTTGTAAAGCTCGATGATGATAATGTGGCAAGCCTTGTTTGTGTCTTTCGCTCTTTGTGGTCTCTTAGCTCTGTGAGAGACCATCTGACGAATGAAAGAAGATCAGAGTATCTTATTGTGCGTTCATACTATTCATATTATTCGTATCAGGATTTCAGCTCCATATTGCCATGAGCCTTTGTGTTATAAAAAGGATGGACAATCCAGACTGTGTTGACGAGTTGGTGCTTTAGAGAGCTCTATTGCGAATGAAAGAAGATCAGAGTATCTTATTGTGCGTTCATATACTATTCATATTATTCGTATCAGGATTTTAGCTCCATATTGCCATGAGACTTTGTGTTATAAAAAGGATGGACAATCCAGACTGTGTTGACGAGTTGGTGCTTTAGAGAGCTCTATTGATAAGGCTAGTAAGATCCTAATGAGGTTCTTACGTGGACTTCACAGGACTCGAAAGGGCCTACCTGTTCCTACATGCTACATAATATTTTATTTTGTCATGCTCTTATGACTTTCATTTATGACTAAGACGATCCCCATGTACCTTAACCTCATAATTAAGCGATATTTCTTCTTGATCTTCTTGTTCTTTTTAATTAGTCATCTATTATGGTAAGTAGCTCTGGTTTGTTACCGAGGAGTAGTTCCTTTTTCATCGTGCTGATGTTGTTGGTTCACTTGTTTTGTTGCCTTATAGGTTTTTGTACTTTGATATCGAGTATATGATCATTAATTGTGTGTCTTGGATATTAAACGCGATTAGAGCCGATTTCAAAAGCCGGTATGCGGCGTCAGTTCCTTAACCGATTCTGATCCATTCCCGAGGGCAAATCAAATGAACGGTGTGTGTATACTGTTCCCAGGAAGCATAAATCGTGTCGGTTCCGAATCATATCAATTCCAAGAAATCACATTCCATTTTGGTTTTGCACAGCAAGTTTTTTTGCAACTGGTCCGGTCAATGGCCCCTCTACCACCAGTGAAATATCATTCGTCAATTTAAATCCGCCACGGGCTGTTACCAATTTATTAATAGCCACTTTGGTAACTCTCTCTCTCCCAGTCTTTTTAATCTCCAGTGTTGATTTCCCCCTTCCCTCTATTTCTTCATTAATGTGGGGATTTTCATTGTTTATTTTATGCGGGGATAGGTACACATTCGTTAGTCGTGTGCTCTACCGCAGACATGGCGATTATTTCGACAGAAATCGGGGGCCCAGAGAACTGTCTTGCGGAACTCCCCCATAATCTAGATTCCTCGTCCGATAATTTCACATTCATTAGTCGTGTGCTCTACCACAGACATGGCGATTATTTCGACAGAAATCGGGGGCCCAGAGAACTGTCTTGCGGAACTCCCCCATAATCTAGATTCCTCGTCCGATAATCCCAGTCTTAACTCTTTTCACATTCGTTAGTCGTGTGCTCTACCGCAGACATGGCGATTATTTCGGCAGAAATCGGGGGCCCAGAGAACTGTCTTGCGGAACTCCCCCATAATCTAGATTCCTCGTCCGATAATTGATCTCGGGCAAATTTATTATTTACATTTTGATTTTCTGCTCCATTCCAATCTTCGTGTGGAGTGCCCGAGGCAGTGTGCTGGCGTTGTTTATGGTTTCCAGGTTTGAATTCTACTGAATCATAGTCTTTGTTGATATCGATTATTTTTTGCAGACTGCTATAGGAAACGCGAAGGAGATAGCCCGCGTATTGGTGTCTGGAAAACCTCTGCTGCCATTGTATCCGAATGCTTTGGAGCGGATCTGATCGATTGGTTATAGACAGAAACAAAAAAAAAAAAAACAAGCTGTTTAGGTTTTTTGTCAGTTTGCTTACGTAGTAGAGGATAGCGGATTTCTTTTCTTTTTCGTTAGGCTCAAGTGGGATCTCTTTCCTTGGTCAGTTTGCTTACGTAGTAGAGGATAGCGGATTTCTTTTCTTTTTCGTTAGGCTCAAGTGGGATCTCTTTCCTTGCCACTCATCTTTATCCTCTATCCTTGTCAGTCACTCCTGTTTAGCCATATCTCTGTCTCACCACGAACATTCTTGTGCATTTTGATGACTTGGTTCATTTAAATGCGAGATTTCATTTCGTACAGGGTAATTGAAGAATTGGGAGACAAATCTGATGCAGCAAGCTTTTTTCTTTAGTGAGTGAATGATTCATTGGGATCAAACTTTTACTTTCCTTATCCTATAGGAAGAAAAGTAATCGGTTTTTCAAGGGTTTTTGCCATGATTCTCACGGAACCATATAACCAAATGTAAGGCCACAATGAGTGAATGATTCATTAGGATCAAATTTTTACCTTCCTTATCCTATAGGAAGAAAAGTAATCGGTTTTTCAAGGGTTTTTGCCATGATTCTCACGGAACCATATAACCAAATGTAAGGCCAATGAGTGAATGATACATTAGGATCAAATTTTTACTTTCCTTATCCTATAGGAAGAAAAGTAATCGATTTTTGCCATGATTTTCACGGAACCATATAACCAAATGTAAGGCCAAATGATAAAAACTAATTTCGACTTCTCATTCACTTTTTCGCAATCCCACCCTGTACAGCGTGACCGGCTAATTTCCCCCTTGCACTCTGATTCATCGCCACTTTCCGTTTCTCTCCTATTTCATTTCTTCACCCGGGATTAGTTCTTCACAAGTTCGTGTCCCGCGATATCCCCAATGTTGTCCATGGAACTTCTCAGTGAAGTCGATTGGATGTTCGACGTGGACACATCCGACGTCCTAACACAGACAGCCGCTGCCGTGGCTCCCCCGACCTCCAACATGGACGCTATCCCCACCGACGACATTTGGAACAAGTACGACGACATCTGGAACATCGAGACGTCAGAGCTGGACGACGGGATCTTCGAGCCTTCCTCAAACATTTCCTCATCGAGTTTTGATCTGTACTGGGCGCCCAAGCAATTCAAAGAGATCCGCAATCACGACTGTATGTGGGCCGGTCTGTGCGGAAGTAAAGACCACAAGAACGCAGACTCGTGTATCCTGGCGTACGAAGACGCGAAGCCCGCGCCGCTCCATATCAAATCTAGTGATAGCACCAGCACCTCCTCCTCCGCCTCGTGCTGTAGCAAGTCCAAGTCAATACCCAGCAGTCAAAGTGAAAGCACCAGTGAGAACACCATCTCGCGGACAACCCTCACCAACGGCACCCAGATCACGACCGTGTTTAAAAATAGGACTAACGTGTCTAGTGTTGTGTCTATTAAAAGTGAAAAGTGCGCGGGGTCGGGTGTTGTGTCGTCCAATATCGTCAAAGTGTCCATCGTGGACAAGAAGTCGTCGCTCGGGTTCGCGACGTCCGATAACAGTTTATCCAGTCTGAAGCACTTGTGTTCGTCGAGTGACTCGCTGTCCAATGATAACGACATTCATCTGATGCCGCTCAGTGAGGTGACGGGCCAGATCACGCGGACTCTCTCCACGATAGAATCCAACCCGCCGATTGTCGATTTCGACTGCGCCAACCGCGACCATAACTACGGCATGGTGCTGCCGCCCCCCGCGACCGTAAAGTCTAGTCTGATGGAGTGCATCAAGCACGAGCCGGTGGATGTGAAGCAGGAACGCCTACTGGACAGTGAGGATGAAGAGTATGACTCCTGTGGCGGCTCGTCCTCTAGGAACTCAGGCACCGTGTATATGTCCCCGAGCTCATCTACGTGCTCGTCGGGAAGCAAGTTCGACTACGGTGTGCAGCAAGTCATGAGCAAGTACATCAAGACCGAGGATCTTGGGGTACAGACACCGTCCGATTCAGGTAAGACTATCCTCTCAACCTTCTCTGCACACTCAGATCTGTTCCCTATTTCTCCATACTCTTCTCAGTACTCTGGTCTTTGTAATGTTCAAAATAATTGAAATCCCAGACCCCAAAGAATGTGCCTTGGAGTAATGTCAAAGCGGTTCCGAGATAGTGGAGGTAACTACTCCAAACCATTCAGACAATTTTGCTACGGGATTTACCTAGGAATGCAGATTGCTGTGGAAAGGGGAATTTTCCTCTTTTAATCTCCAGTGTTGATTTCCCCCTTCCCTCTATTTCTTCATTAATGTGGGGATTTTCATTGTTTATTTTATGCGGGGATATTTTATTTATTTCAATCGTCTGGATATTTTTCCCCCCCTCTTCATCAATTTTCTTCTCCTCTTGTCGTCCTCCTCCTCTTCTTGTCCTTCGAATCCTTCCTCTCCCTTCTTTCATTTTGGTCTGCCTTCTTCCTCCCAAGTTTCTTATTTGTGTGTCCCCTATTCCTCTTTTCCCTTCTCTTCTTGTTTTCTCTCTTCCATGTTCTTTTCCAATTGATTGTTTGGGTATTTTTTCTTTTCTCGTCCAATTTTTTTCCTCTTTCCCTTTTCTCCCCTTCCTTCTTCTAAAGAAATGTTTATGGTGGTGTAATTCGAAATAAATTTCCGCCCAAATTGAGAAAACATTGTGAGGTTGATTTTCTTCCTCCTCTTCTCTCCTCCACCTCTTCCCTTTTGGGTGATCTTGTATTTTTCTTTTTCGCAATTTGTGTTTTGCTTTGTTTATTGTTTAATTTTGATAATGGGCGATATTTATTTTTATTTCTTCGTCGTTTCTCCTCTCCTTTCTTCCTTTCGTCTGTCCGCCATAAACTTTGAGAAAGTTGGTTTGGAAAATTGACAACAATGTTCAAAGTTTTCCTCTTTCTTTTTCGTTTCGTTGTTTCTTTTTATGATTGTGTTTTGTTTCTAAATCGTTGTTGTCTTGTTGTTATTTAATAGGTTCTGTTTCGGTGATATCGTCCGTTGACTTTGTTGGAGGATAGGTTAAGATGTTTTGTGACCGCAGATAGGACAATTGGGTGAGACTTTTCAATATGTACTTTATGATTTGTAGAGAAAGAATTAGGTAAATTTTCAAGACCCTTTTACCTTTCATTTGCCTGTTTCGACTTTCCAGACTTCCAGTTAAGAGTACAAATGAAGAAAGGGATAAAGAAGGGTAAAGAAGGAACATGATACAAAACAAAAAGATAGAAACGAGAGCAAAATAGAAACAATAAAAGATTAAGATAAAGATTAGAAGTATTGAGAAAAAATTTGGCCTCCGTCCAATCGACAGCTAAATTTAGTACGAAAAAGAAATCCGGAATGGAAGAAACAAATATCGTTGTAATCATATTGAATTCTTTCCATTTGGAAGTGGAGGAGAAGGGGGAGAGGGAAAAGACGGATAGGGAGGTAGATAGAACGGATAGAGGAGAAAGGAAGGGAAGAGATAGAAAAGGAGGTAGAGAGATGCAGAAAGGTGGAGAAGGGTTAGAGGAGAGGGAGGAGAAGAGGCAATGAGAAGGGAGATAAAGGGAGAAATTAAGACACCTGACACAAGAGAAAAATAGAGAGAAGAGAAATGAAGAGAACTCGCCAAATTCACTGCAGGGAGACAGATCTTTTAAAGAGAAAATGGTAAATGCAAGAGACATGAGATAATATGTTAAATCCAAGGACTCTTTTCAGTCTTTTATTTATTTATTTACATTTTATTATTATTCTTTTTTTACGTCATGCTTTTTTTTTTCTTCTCATATTCTAAGGGAGACATTAAGACACAAGAGAAAAATAGAGAGAAGAGGAATGAAGAGAACTCGCCAAATTCACTGCAGGGAGACAGATCTTTTAAAGAGAAAATGGTAAATGCAAGAAACATGAGATAATATGGTAAATCCAAGGACTCTTTTCAGTCTTTTATTTATTTATTTTTTCACCTCATATTCTTTCTTTTTTTCGTTATTTTTATGGCACTGCATCATGCTATCGTAAACACATCAGACTAAACGCCAAACACCATTCATTCATTCAGTGGATTTAGTGTACCTAATGTGATATTTTTTCATTCCTTCCTAAATGTTTTCAATGTTTTTTTTTTCCTTCGTCTTTTCTCATATTCTTTCTTTTTTTCGTCATTTTTATGGCACTGCATCATGCTATCGTAAACACATCAGACTAAACGCCAAACACCATTCATTCATTCAGTGGATTTAGTGTACCTACTCATATTCTTTCTTTTTTTCGTCATTTTTATGGCACTACATCATGCTATCGTAAACACATCAGACTAAACGCCAAACACCATTCATTCATTCGGTGGATTTAGTGTAATGTGATATTTTTTCATTCCTTCCTAAATGTTTTCAATGTTTTTTTTTTCCTTCGTCTTAAATGTTTTCTATGTTTTTGGCGTTTAAATCCTTTTATACACTCCTGTTAACAGACATGTTGTTTAGCTGAATTCCGTTTTCCTTCTTTGAAAATTGTGCTCTTTTCTGGGTACTTCTTTCACGGTTTGTCAGATACTGCACAACCGACTACTGATGGGTTTTTGACTTGTTCCTCCATGATATGGAATCAGTTTAGCTGAATTCCGTTTTCCTTCTTTGAAAATTGTGCTCGTTTCTGGGTACTTCTTTCACGGTTTGTCAGATACTGCACAACCGATAGCTGAATTCCGTTTTCCTTCTTTGAAAATTGTGCTCGTTTCTGGGTACTTCTTTCACGGTTTGTCAGATACTGCACAACCGAATGTGATATTTTTTCATTCCTTCCTAAATGTTTTCAATGTTTTTTTTTCCTTCGTCTTAAATGTTTTCTATGTTTTTGGCGTTTAAATCCTTTTATACACTCGTGTTAACAGACATGTTTAGCTGAATTCCGTTTTCCTTCTTTGAAAATTGTGCTCGTTTCTGGGTACTTCTTTCACGGTTTGTCAGATACTGCACAACCGACTACTGATGGGTTTTTGACTTGTTCCTCCATGATATGGAATCATCTTTCTTGTGGGCTTGGAGTTATTCTTTTACAACTCGTTATCTGGCGACGTAAATTTGGAGCATTTTCTTGTTTTCATATTTTTTTTTTTTTTTCTTTCAAAAGTTGACTTTTAATCTTAAAGGCGGAGTATAAGACTTTTACAAGTGGCTCTTTTTTTACAGCTTGATTTTTCCATTTCAGCCTTTTCATTTTCCTCTTTTATTTGTCTTAGCTGGTGTGTTCGCTTTCTATCTGCCTTCGAAAAAGGCCTTCAAAGTTGGCCAAGCTGGAATTAAAAAACTTTTTCAGTGGGGGGGAATAAAGGAGGGTGCCCTAAGCAAACTACTTATTAATTTCAAAAGCCCTTAAAAAATATAAAATTACAATTTTTCATTTTGTAATTGTACCTATTTTATCAATTTTTTACAACTAGAAAACGGAATTTTTTAGTCAGGGGGCTTTGGGACAGGCCACAATAAAAAGGGAACTTTTCCACACTTTCAAAAAGTGAGTTTCCTCTACAGACGATCGATCGACCATTTCCTTGACTTTCACAAAATCTGCACTATTTTAAGTCAACTTTTGATGAAAATTCGAAAAAATTGACTTCCTTCGAACCACCGATCCTCGATTTACAAAACCGTGCGACCTTGACCTTTGTAATTTGGGCAGAAGTTGTACGTTCCTTAACTCGATTGAAGAAGCGAAGACACAACCCATTCATTACTCATTTAACCATATGGTTATGGTTAAACATCATATTACTTCATCCTAATATGACCACACTGAAAATGAAGACAGGCTTAAAATCACTGCGAAAACAAATTTGAAGAATGTTCAAGTACACATAATTTTGCAATGATTTTTGTTCAATCTTGAAATTAATATGCAAATTACTCGGGGTTTTTAGCCAATTAGTAGGAATTTTTCGGGGCCAGGTGGTTTCTGGCAATTCGACTTCCTTCGAACCACCGATCCTCGATTTACAAAACCGTGCGACCTTGACCTTAACCTTTGTAATTTGGGCAGAAGTTGTACATTCCTTAACTTGATTGAAGAAGCGAAGACACAACCCATTCATTACTCATTTAACCATATGGTTCTGGTTAAACATCATATTACTTCATCCTAATATGACCACACTGAAAATGAAGACAGGCTTGAAATCACTGCAAAAACAAATTTGAAGAATGTTCAAGTACACATAATTTTGCAATGTTTTTTGTTCAATCTTGAAATTAATATGCAAATTACTCGGGGTTTTTAGCCAATTAGTAGGAATTTTTCGGGGCCAGGTGGTTTCTGGCCACTTTTCTTTTCTTTGTTGTTGTTTTGGGTCGTAAATTTGTCTAGGTTCAACCCAAATTGACCAAAAATCGCCAGACTATGAACGAAAATACGGATAAAAGAGGATCTCTCGGAAGAATTAACATATAACTTGGTTTTAATTGGGTTTTTATCCCTCGAATTACCAGATAGCTTGCTAATTACTTCATTTTGTTTTTTTGTTTTATAATCTAGCATTTCCGATGAGGGGGTTTTTTCGGCTAATTCAATTAGGCTAAGACTAATTTTATTAGGCAGGTTTGATACGTTGGTAATTAATAATTACTACTCATGGTCCAAGTTTTTTAGGAAAAAAAAAACGAATGAATACTATCTAGTAAAAATACACCTTTTTATTGTGTTAGAAGGCACCCTAATCATTTGGAATACTTTCTGACAGTAAAATCATTTACCTTAAATAAGGTATAATAAAAAGTGGTATCCATGTTGTATCTAGTTATTCGTAGGTATCCGATATGCAAATTATGCCGAAACTTGACTACTGGGTACCAGACAAAAATTTGGTTCTCATCCTATGAGGTCCATCAAAAATTTGTCTAATTACCGAGATATCAGGTTAATACCTATTTAACTAATCTGAGTCGTGTTACAAAGAATATTTAGTGCATATTTACATAACGATAATAAGTGAAGTAGCCGGTGAGAAATTAAACAAATTGATTATACCGTGTTTATCTTGCCTGAATAAAACTGCAAAGTCCCTTTACATTTACCTTCGCAAGCTATAATTAGATAGGAATAGCAGGAATTAGATGGATAACCAGGAACGTGCCCTAAACTACATGATGACACAACCGTTTATGTGCAACTCGAAACCCTGTATTTATAACGAAGCGTTGCACCTCCGCGTGCAAGGTGCACACGAAACACACAGCCATAAAAGTAAATTTGATCAGGTGCATTCCACCAGTCCAGCTTGCATCTAAATAACACATTTCAGATGAAGCTGGTGGGATGAGGCTTGTGCACCCGAACACTTATTATATCCGAACTATGAAAGAATCGAAAGAGTTTTTCGATAATAGGGTATCCACCTCCTTACGAAACCTGTGAGGGACCAGCTGCGTATCTCGTTAGCTTGGCCGAGTTTAGTTTGTTTGTGAATGGGAATCGGTAGGAACTCTCCGTGTTTGTTAGTGTAGGACGACTTGATTCAGTGGGCGATTTGAATGAACTAATGAATAGAGGATGTGCTGTACAGTGGCGGTTGTGTTGGGTTTAAAAGATTTGTATGTCGAGCCCACGCGTGATTTCAAACCTTTCATGAAGTTCTGCTTTGTCTCCAGTAATAATTTCAATGTACTGCAATGTAGAGGCTATGTGCTGGGAGACACTTTTCACTTCTGATCCGATAGACAGGTATTCCAGATACACCTTGTTCTGACACATCTCAGTCCGTTGACCTTTCCCAATGTGTCTTTTTTTTTACCGCTGAGGTTTGCCTCATTGGTTCATTTTCTCCCCAGAAATAACAAGTCTTGTGAATTTGATCCGTGTTAACTTTGTGTACTTGCAAGTTCATTTACACCGGCCTATCATCTCGTCACCACAGTGTATACATTTCGCTCTCGACAACATATTAAATACGCCATGCATTGATTAGAAGATACTGTTCAACTTGTGTGTATATGTTGTACTTGTAAGGATTCCTTTACGTGCCAGTGGTTCCAAAACGAGTTTATTAAAGTTTGCAAAACATTCCGACTCGAAGTCATTGCATGATTGGAAAATTGCCAGGGAATTATGTAATGAATAATCAGAATAATCACTAGAAGTTTGCAAAACATTCCGACTCGAAGTCATTGCATGATTGGAAAATTGCCAGGGAATTATGTAATGAATAATCAGAATAATCACTAGAAAAGTTAAGTAATGCCTTAATATTATATCCGAACTATGAAAGAATCGAAAGAGTTTTTCGATAATAGGGTATCCACCTCCTTACGAAACCTGTGAGGGACCAGCTGCTCGCCCTGCCGGACCCCTCTGGTCCAAATTATCAAATGAGCGTTTTTGTGTTAGTTTGTTGAAAATATTAATTAATGCCTCAAAATTAATCTCCCGATTTATCGCGTCTTGATCTGCGTCTTGTGCTGCCTCTCGAGCTTCGAGATGTTTATTTCGTTCATTTCCATCGAACGCTTCCTCAGGATCTTTGTCTTATTTCTCATTTATACTTTCTATTTAACAATAATTTCATATCGTTTGCACTTCCTTCTTCATCTAATTATTTCCTTGTCTTTCTGCGTAACAACGCCTTCAATTAAGGTCAGGGATTGGTATGCTAATTTTCCCAACAACTTGGCTTGGAACAGTTGAAATTCCACAGCAGCGCAGGGAAACAACGGAATCGCACGTGTAGATATCCGGCGATTCTAGAACAAATAATTGGCATGCTAATTTTCCCAACGACTTGGCTTGGAACAGTTGAAATTCCACAGCAGCGCAGGGAAACAACGGAATCGCACGTGTAGATATCCGGCGATTCTAGAACAAACACTAACACTAACCCATAGATCACACGCAATTTTAGCATAATACCTTACTATAGATAGGTAATATCTACTAGATAGACAATTCATCCGTAGAATATGAAAACCGTACTGTGGATTTACAATTGTACATGTAGGAACCGTATGTTTCACCCACAATAGAACAATGGAGGAATATACACATATACAGGGTTCAAGGACGAGACACCGGCACAACATAGGCCGACGGACATGCATATGTATGGCTAAATGACATGTGGACGAAAATCGTAATACCTTACTGTAGATAGGTACTATCTACTAGATAGACAATTCATCCGTAGAATGTGAAAACCGTACTGTGGATTTACAATTGTACATGTAGAGTCCGTAGGAACCGTATGTTTCACCCACAATAGAACAATGGAGGAATATACACATATACCTACAGGGTTCAAGGACGAGACACCGGCACAACATAGGCCGACGGACATGCATATGTATGGCTAAATGACATGTGGACGAAAATCGAAACCCAAATACATTTACCTTGATGTTTGGCACCTTAATTTGCCTGCCTTTGTTTGACAGCCGGTGAAACCTTGATGTTTAGCATCACAATTAGCAACAACTCCCAGTTAGACCAAAAGTTGAATTGATCTTGAGATATTTTGACATCTTTTAAAGTTGTTTTGTAAACGAATTTGGGACGAAAACTTATTTTGTAATTCATTTAATTTTGGGTAAGATTTGCAAGATACCTATACCCGGGGACCCCCTATGGTTCTCTGATCATCTGTAAGAATATCCGTACGGATCTGATTAAGTTGTACAATCTCCCATTCGAAATATTGGGACGAAAACTTATTAAATTCATTTAATTTTGGGTAAGATTTGCAAGATATACCCGGGGACCCCCTATGGTTCTCTGATCATCTGTAAGAATATCCGTACGGATCTGATTAAGTTGTACAATCTCCCATTCGAAATATCTTGAGAACATTACTAACATTCTTGTAAATGGGTATTTAAATTTCGGCAAAATAATTTGACAAATCCCCACCCAAGTTTGCTGACGTCATGAAGAAGTCTTCTGCTTAGACTTGGACTTCTTGGTTTAGTCTTAAAATCTGAATACCTATCTTGATTTGGGACGAAAACTTATTGAATTCATTTAATTTTGGGTAAGATTTGGAAGATATACCCGGGGACCCCCTATGGTTCTCTGATCATCTGTAAGAATATCCGTACGGATCTGATTAAGTTGTACAATCTCCCATTCGAAATATCTGGAGAACATTACTAACATTCTTGTAAATGGGTATTTAAATTTCGGCAAAATAATTTGACAAATCCAAGTGCCACCCAAGTTTGCTGACGTCATGAAGAAGTCTTCTGCTTAGACTTGGACTTCTTGGTTTAGTCTTAAAATCTGAATACCTATCTTGAAGTAAGTTCCTTTCCGACTCTATTTCTTGTATCCGACTATTTATACGAGTAGACTACTTTTGTATTCCTTGATCTGATAGACAGGCCAGATTCCAAGTTGACACTGCCGTTGATGCTCGCGTCCTCTTTGAATTGTGAGAGTTGTCGTGGATCATTGTCGTTGTCTGAAATCGAGGATTACAAATGTCAAATGTAAGTAACCTGCCGCCTTGCTTCGCTTGTTGACACACTTGAATGATGTAGCACAAATCCAAAGAAACGGTCACAAGAGTTACCTCTGAACCTGTTGATGAATCTGTATCCCGTTGACAGATCTAATCTGAATTTAATGATGTCCGCCTTACTTTATGACGGCCATAGTCTATTGAATCATACCGTCTCTATTTGTCTTCTATCTCCGCAGACATTGTACTCGCGGTTAATGTGTTTTCGCTTTGTATTCAATAACTTCACCGAAGAGTTCAGTTGACCAGTGTGGTTTCTTTACAAGCCCTTGTCTGGGGTCTCTCAAAACTGTCGATTTCAATATCCCAATCAAGACAAAAGCGTTGAATAATTCAGTGCCAGTCTGATTGTTAATAGTAATATTTTTTAGCGCCAAAATTTTCCTTTGTTCAGGCACAACAGTTCTTTCACAGTGTTGTTATTCGCCGAGCCTAGCTAACACTATTGTTTTGTAGACCACGTCAGAGCGAGCCGTTTCAAGGTTGTATTAATTTTTTAGTGTCGAGTTTTTTTGTTGTATCTGTCTATGTTCTTTGTGTATATCGTATCGAGTATGTATTTCATTGGGTTACTTCTCCGGACCTGTGGGCTAGTATCGAGTCTGGCGTTCAGATTAGTACTCTGGATATAATTGGATGTTTATGTTTTTTTATATCTTCAATGTTTATGTGTGTGTTTGAAATCTGCTCAATGAAAAATAGTATTTTATTATTTTTTCTCTCGAGGGCGTAGTATGAATGGTTTTGTTGTTTTCTTGGAAGGGGAATTTTTCTTGTTTACATTCCTTAGATGACTGGTTGGGTTTCGATTAACATTTCTCACTTTGATCGGAATGTCGGGTTTAAACCAACACGTCATTATTGGTCAATATCATTAATATGTTGTATGTATTTACGTGGTGGTTTGGGTAGAAGATTGCTAACCTTTTCTGCATGGTCACAGTTTTCTTTTGCGAGATATTTCTTTATCAGTTCCCTCGAAGGGAAAAGTGACCTCCTGAGTTGAAGAAAGTGAAACGTTTAATCAAGTCATTGAAGCAGGTTAAAAAGTGAAAATTATAGATTCCATCAAGGCCCCCGCACATGCCCTCGCGTCTAATGGATCTATTACCTGTGATGTAATTGCATTTGAGGCGATTACAATTTCCTTCCCGTAGAACTATTTCGTTTTACAAAGGACCAAGAAATGTGGAAAATAAAAGGTTTTTTTCGATTTCTGAAAAATTCAATTTTTTGACATACTCACCTTTTGATCTAGGTGTGCGATATGTTGTATGCATTTACGTGGTGGTTTGGGTAGAAGATTGCTAACCTTTTCTGCAAGATCACTGTTTTCTTTTGCGAGATATTTCTGTTGTATGCATTTACGTGGTGGTTTGGGTAGAAGATTGCTAACCTTTTCTGCAAGATCACTGTTTTCTTTTGCGAGATATTTCTTTATCAGTTCCCTCGAAGGGAAAAGTGACCTCCTGAGTTGAAGAAAGTGAAACGTGTAATCAAGTCATTGAAGCAGGTTAAAAAGTAAAAATTATAGATTCCATCAAGGCCCCCGCACATGCCCTCGCGTCTAATGGATCTATTACCTGTGATGTAATTGCATTTGAGGCGATTAATTGCTGATCTCATGAGGTTCGAGACCACTTCTTGTTTACAGTGAGCTGCAGGGCATTTGGTCTACTTATTTTTACGAGTCTCATGTCTGGGGTGGAGCAATTGCTTGAATATCTCGCTTGGTATTTTGCCGCCGCATTTCTCGATTGCCTTGGACACGAAATTTCTTCTCAGTGTGTGTGGACATGATGGATATTAGCCATTATCATCATGGTTATGTATAGTGATATGTTTTTATAGTGCGAGACTGGAATAATTTATAACCTCTGTGTCGTGGCGTAGTGAGTTTCGTATTGGTTTCATGGCTATTTCTCGGATCTCTTTTCCCGCCAATTTCTTTGTGCTAGTAGATTTGGCGCCAATTCTGTGTTTTTTTGCGAACTCTGTTGGTTGTATTATCTCTGTCTGTTGCATCAGACTCGTACTTACTGTCCTTTTTAGGCAGTCTTTATTGTTTTATTAATTCTTGTACTGACTTTATTCTATTCTTAGATGGTTCTTTTTTTACCCTTTTCGCTCCTCCATTTTCCCTTCTACCCCATGAAGTTTATCATTTGTCTTGTCTTTCATACTTGTCACGTCAATACTTTCCTATGTGTACTTTCACGCAGTTTCTTTCTCTCACTTCGTGTGATATCCCGGAGTCAAAGAAGAGCCTCATTAAATCTCCACTTTGTTCTTTCGCCTACTTTGTTGCGATCATCCTCTCTCGGCTTTGCCTCCTTTGTAGCATCTCCTTTCTTCTCGTCAAGAGTTGTGACAAGCGCCATGTGAACCTCGCTGGGATCGGGAACGGTTCTTGCCTGTAATCGGATACTTGGGTGCCGGTTGATTTATGAGCCGTCCTGAATTTCGTACATCATGATCATGACTTACACGAGAGAAACGGTCACGACTTGCTTGTGCAGAATACCTTCTTCCATTCTTCTTCCCATTTCAATAGGTACTTTGATTTTAATTCTTTTTTGATGGGTGATGGGAGAATTTTCAAGAGTATAAGCTGTCCGTACTTGAATAGTCCCATTAGTTTCCCCATTGATGACTAATAGTGTTGGCCTGAATCCGGGCGGTAGTTCATCTGACAGGTGATGGGAAATAGACTTGAATAGTCCCATTAGTTTCCCCATTGATGACTAATAGTGTTGGCCTGAATCCGGGCGGTAGTTCATCTGACAGGTGATGGGAAAATTGGTTCGGAGCAGGCGGTATTTCACTCGCCGCGCTGTGTGTAATTTTTTTTTCCTCCTTCGTGCCCCATCTCTTTATTGCCCGATTGTCCCGCATTTCGCGCATTGCTGGCGTTAAATGATCCACGGAAATGAGCGGTATTTCACTCGCCGCGCTGTGTGTACTTTTTTTTCCTCCTTCGTGCCCCATCTCTTTATTGCCCGATTGTCCCGCATTTCGCGCATTGCTGGCGTTAAATGATCCACGGAAATGCTTCGCGCTCGGTGGGAAAATTTCCAGATCGTGTGGTTTGGTTTGCGCGTCCTTATTTGTCCCGCGTTTTTTATGACCCATAGCTGGCGATTAATGAGCCGCGCCGAGCGACAATCTCTCGTGATATCGTGTGTGCGGTACTGCTTCTAATAGGGGGACTAATTATTTATTTGTTATGATTCCCTGACCTATGCTAAGGATGTAGTTGGAAACGTATACTATAAACACACTGGCGTGGCGTGTTTGCTGCTATATCCTGTATTTACTGTGTCTACTTGTGTATCTCGTTAGCTTGGCCGAGTTTAGTTTGTTTGTGAATGGGAATCGGTAGGAACTCTCCGTGTTTGTTAGTGTAGGACGACTTTATTACCGAGATATCAGGTTAATATTTAACTAATCTGAGTCGTGTTACAAAGAATATTTAGTGCATATTTACATAACGATAACAAGTGAAGTAGCCGGTGAGAAATTAAACACATTGATTATACCGTGTTTATCCTGCCTGAACAAAACTGCAAAGTCCCTTTACATTTACCTTCGCAAGCTATAATTAGATAGGAATAGCAGGAATTAGATGGATAACCAGGAACGTGCCCTAAACTACATGATGACACAACCGTTTATGTGCAACTCAAAACCCTGTATTTATAACGAAGCGTTGCACCTCCGCGTGCAAGGTGCACACGAAACACACAGCCATAAAAGTAAATTTGATCAGGTGCATTCCACCAGTCCAGCTTGCATCTAAATAACACATTTCAGATGAAGCTGGTGGGATGAGGCTTGTGCACTAAACGCATTATTATATCCGAACTATGAAAGAATCGAAAGAGTTTTTCGATAATAGGGTATCCACCTCCTTACGAAACCTGTGAGGGACCAGCTGCTCGCCCTGCCGGACCCCTCTGGTCCAAATTATCAAATGAGCGTTTTCGTGTTAGTTTGTTGAAAATATTAATTAATGCCTCAAAATTAATCTCCCGATTTATCGCGTCTTGATCTGCGTCTTGTGCTGCCTCTCGAGCTTCGAGATGTTTATTTCGTTCATTTCCATCGAACGCTTCCTCAGGATCTTTGTCTTATTTCTCATTTATACTTTCTATTTAACAATAATTTCATATCGTTTGCACTTCCTTCTTCATCTAATTATTTCCTTGTCTTTCTGCGTAACAACGCCTTCAATTAAGGTCAGGGATTGGTATGCTAATTTTCCCAACAACTTGGCTTGGAACAGTTGAAATTCCACAGCAGCGCAGGGAAACAACGGAATCGCACGTGTAGATATCCGGCGATTCTAGAACAAATAACAAACACTAACACTAACCCGTAGATCACACGCAATTTTAGCACAATACCTTACTATAGATAGGTACTATCTACTAGATAGACAATTCATCCGTAGAATATGAAAACCATACTGTGGATTTACAATTGTACATGTAGAGTCCGTAGGAACCGTATGTTTCACCCACAATAGAACAATGGAGGAATATACACATATACAGGGTTCAAGGACGAGACACCGGCACAACATAGGCCGACGGACATGCATATGTATGGCTAAATGACATGTGGACGAAAATCGAAACCCAAATACATTTACCTTGATGTTTGGCACCTTAATTTGCCTGCCTTTGTTTGACAGCCGGTGAAACCTTGATGTTTAGCATCACAATTAGCAACAACTCCCAGTTAGACCAAAAGTTCAATTGATCTTGAGATATTTTGACATCTTTTAAAGTTGTTTTGTAAACGAATTTGGGACGAAAACTTATTTTGTAATTCATTTAATTTTGGGTAAGATTTGCAAGATACCTATACCCGGGGACCCCCTATGGTTCTCTGATCATCTGTAAGAATATCCGTACGGATCTGATTAAGTTGTACAATCTCCCATTCGAAATATCTTGAGAACATTACTAACATTCTTGTAAATGGGTATTTAAATTTCGGCAAAATAATTTGACAAATCCCCACCCAAGTTTGCTGACGTCATGAAGAAGTCTTCTGCTTAGACTTGGACTTCTTGGTTTAGTCTTAAAATCTGAATACCTATCTTGAAGTAAGTTCCTTTCCGACTCTATTTCTTGTATCCGACTATTTATACGAGTAGACTACTTTTGTATTCCTTGATCTGATAGACAGGCCAGATTCCAAGTTGACACTGCCGTTGATGCTCGCGTCCTCTTTGAATTGTGAGAGTTGTCGTGGATCATTGTCGTTGTCTGAAATCGAGGATTACAAATGTCAGATGTAAGTAACCTGCCGCCTTGCTTCGCTTGTTGACACACTTGAATGATGTAGCACAAATCCAAAGAAACGGTCACAAGAGTTACCTCTGAACCTGTTGATGAATCTGTATCCCGTTGACAGATCTAATCTGAGCATATGTATTGGGAATTGCTCGGTTGGAAATTTTCGGGGAGGAAATATTAAATTACAAAACGCAAGATGATGTGTGTTCGCCTCGACCTGTGCCAAGAGCCTGACCCTTGACCTGACGACCTGACCTCACATATGTATTGGGAATTGCTCGGTTGGAAATTTTCGGGGGGAAATATTAAATTACAAAACGCAAGATGATGTGTGTTCGCCTCGACCTGTGCCAAGAGCCTGACCCTTGACCTGACGACCTGACCTCTAAGCCGACGTATTTACATTTCAATTTGCAATAATTGGGCGCGCTGAACTTTGAATTTCGCGTGTGCTCCGTTCAATTAACAAGCGACGCGCCTCGAACCTTGCTATGTGTTTCCCTCACTAATGAAATCTATGAGAAATACAATCCGTCGTGATTCGCGTAAAAAAAAAAAAAAAAAAAAAAAAAAAAAAAAAAAAAAAAAAAAAAAAAAATCGCAAAAAAAAAAAAAAAAAAAAAAACAAAAAAAACAAAACAAAACAAAACAAACGGGTCTCTATCTTCCCAGAACATAAAGTAAATGGATCTTACAGAACTAGATCTCGAGTCAAAACAATAAACAAAAATGAAACTTCCCATTATACTGCCGGTAGCACTCAGCGTCAATCTAACTGAAAATCCATTCCGCATAATAACTAACCATTAGGAAGAACTTCTACCCAAGTTCCACTCTGCAATGAAACCTCTGGTAACCTCTCTCAAAATGAGATGAGCCATCAAGCGAACATTGCAACAATGTATGAAACAGAACCCGAGGAATTCCAGCATTGAGATAGGACAATGTCAAGGATAAGCCAGACAGAGACGAAGCTATCGCCAAACCAGCAAGAGAAATAGAGACACAAAATAGTACTCAAAGAAGTACTAGAGAGGGATAGAGACGGACAGAGTGCCTGTGTTTGAGAGAGAGAGAGAGAGAGAGAGACGGAGCGAGATAATGTACTAGCAAACAAAGTACAATAACATCAGACCGTGAATAGCATGATAGACACCACACTTCGAGGCGAGAGACGGACAGAGTGCCTGTGTTTGAGAGTGAGAGAGACGGAGCGAGATAATGTACTAGCAAACAAAGTACAATAACATCAGACCGTGAATAGCATGATAGACACCACACTTCGAGGCAGATGGAAATAGAACCTAGAAGAGGATGGAAGACGAAAGGAATTGCGCAATTTGTATTTTTTTCTTCTTCTTGTGGGAAGTGTAGTGGCGAATAAGTTCAAGTAGGGATATTCATTCAGATGTTAGTTTTCTGTCAGTTCTACCCACGAGAGTGCTTTATTTAAGAAGAGCGAAACCCTTGAAGACCTCCCATTTGGAATAGACGTGTACCGACATTCCTTGAAATATAATCCGGTATGAACTTCAGCGAATGTCTCAATTTTGTATTTTCGAGGTTGTCTTTTCCAGAAATTAACTAATTGAGGGTCTATTTGTTTTCTAAGATACTAAAATGGCTATAAGTAAGTAGGCTTATGGTAATTACTTGTGTTCTCCAAAGTAGAACCTTTTCCTTTTGCCTTGTGGAATTGCTGTGCCTGCTGGAACTCTTGAACCTCTTTCTAAATCGAAATTGTATATCATTTTGTGCCTCCTTCCAAAGTTGGACCGCAGATTCCTCTCAGGGCGTCCGCTCGTTTGCCGGCCTACCGCTGATTCCTCTGTACCAGGCCTACGCCACTACGTCCGTCCAACTTCGAGACGTGGCAGGTTCATAGTAAGAACCGCGGTGTGCGCGCAAGCCAATAGCCTCCTAGGTGTCAAGGTCAAGCTCAGTTGTATACGCAAATGAAAACATAGATACGAACAGAGGAAGCAACGCGAAGTGAATGAAAGAGGTGGAAACGGGGGAAAATGGACAAAAAATAGATAATTAGACAAGGAGGAATTGAATACGAACAGAGGAAGCACCGAGAAGTGAATGAAAGAGGTGGAGACGGGAAAAAAAGGACAATAAGAGAGAAAGAGAGAGAGGAAGCAACACGAAGTGAATGGAAGAAGAAGTGGAAACGAAAAAAAATGGACAGTAATAGAGATACAGACAAGGAGGAATATTGAAACAGGATATGCAGGAAATTGTGGACACGGATAGCAGTAGAAGAGGAAGAATTTTTGTAGAGAATAGCGGTAGAAGAGAGAAGAGGAAGAAAAGACAATAGATCTGTTGGAAGAATAGTAACTACATATGAAGATAGGAGTAGAAGATGGGATGCAAGACAGATTCGGGGAAAGCCTTTTTCAGGACTTTGAATATCGAGCAGTCCCCAGCTCCCCAACAATATTTGGAAAACCGACATCAGTCACCGAACTTCTGCCAAAATGTTTCTTCGGATCCAATTTACAAATGATGATACCTGTATAGATAGGGACGACAATAGATCTGTTGGAAGAATAGTAACTACATAAATATGAAGATAGGAGTAGAAGATGGGATGCAAGACAGATTCGGGGAAAGCCTTTTTCAGGACTTTAAATATCGAGTAGTCCCCAGCTCCCCAACAACACTTGGAAAACCGACATCAGTCACCGAACTTCTGCCAAAATGTTTCTTCGGATCCAATTTACAAATGATGATACCTGTATAGATAGGGACAACTGAAGTGCCCCATATCGGGGTACCTGTGTTGATCTCTATATAGTAGATAGTAGAACTGATGTAAATTGGATGGAGTACCGATTTGGCTGAAGAATACACTGATGATGTCGTAACAGGCGAAATGGTTATTAATTAAAAATCAAGCGTAAAACAATATAGCCAAGAAAGTGTTCTTATTCATCTCAAAAATCATTTTTAGTGAAGAAATTGTTATTGCACTGAACGCTAAAGAAGTAAAAGAATGATGGGAAACGGGAAACGAGACTGATCCTATTAGAGATCAGTTCGCAGACGAGTTAGATTTGAAGGACCATCAAGCCAACGCACCCAGTGATCTCACCTATACCGAAATAAATCCAAACAAAAATTACTCGAGACGCTGAGTCTAGAGGACACAGAGTGCGAAATATTAAGCTAATTGAACAAATACAGGCGAAATGGTTATTAAATAAAAATCAAACGTAAAACAATAAAGCCAAGTGTTCTTATTCATCTCAAAAATCATTTTTAGTGAAAAAATTGATATTGCACTGAACGCTAAAGTGCTAAAGAAGTAAAAGAATGCTGGGAAACGAGACTGATCCTATCAGAGATCAGTTCGCAGACGAGTTAGATTTGAAGGACCATCAAGCCAACGCACCCAGTGATCTCACCAAAGTGAGAACTACAAGTAGATAATATTTTTCGCTGCAAGATGTTTCTGCTCTGGTTAACTTCCCAGCCGGGCTGGATAATGATGGTCTCAATGAATCAAAATGAAACTCTTGAATCCCGATGTCCCATCCTCTAGATATGATAGTGATCTTTGGTCACAAAGATCTCCCAAAGACTCCAACTTCTCTCCTATCTTTGGAAACTAGAAAACGGCAAAAATGGGCTTTGAGAAGAAACGATAGGTGAAACCGTTTCAGGAGCAAGCTAAAAGCCTAAACGGGGCTGGTTTAGAGACGAAGAAGGGTTGATTTTAAAGTTCAACCAAGGTGTGGCAGCAGAAAAAGACATATGCAAAAACAGAAACTCAAAACTGCACGTCGCGCATCGGAGAAATAGGAAACTGCATACTGCATCCTGATAATTCTTGAACTGCATAGGAAATTGCATCTTAAACTGCATAGACATTGCATCTCGAACTGCATGGCCATAGCATCGCTTCGCCCGCGATTCGTCTCGGAAACAAAACTAATTACGGTGTGAGGTGTGACACACATTTGTCGACTGCATGCCGGTGAGACGAGTGCCAAAAATCTCATCAGCTAGCCGGAATACAAAGCCGGGGAGAGTGACAAGATGTTTCTGCTCTGGTTAACTTCCCAGCCGGGCTGGATAATGATGGTCTCAATGAATCAAATGGAAACTCTTAAATCCCGGTGTCCGGTGTCCCATACTCTTGACATGATAGTGATCTTTGGTCACAAAGATCTCCCAAAGACTCCAACTTCTCTCCTATCTTTGGAAACTAGAAAACGGCGATAATGTGGGCTTTGAGAAGAAACGAAAGGTGAAACCGTTTCAGGAGAAAGCTAAAAGCCTAAACGGGGCTGGTTTAGAGACAAAGAAGGGTTGATTTTAAAGTTCAACCAAGATTGGAATGACCGAGCTTTTTCGCCCTAGATGTAGCCAACAGGAATGGTGTGAAGAAATATCCGGCCCGATGGACCAAAATATGTAGGCCAAGCTAAAAGCCTAAACGGGGCTGGTTTAGAGACGAAGAAGGGTTGATTTTAAAGTTCAACCAAGGTTGGAATGACCGAGCTTTTTCGCCCTAGATGTAGCCAACAGGAATGGTGTGAAGAAATATCCGGCCCGATGGACCAAAATATGTAGGCAATATGATATGAAGAAATATCCGGCCCGATGGACCAAAAATAAAATCGAAATATATTTTAATAATTTCCTAATGATAGTGGAGATTCTGGCGGGACTTCAACAGGAATGGTGTGAAGAATAATCCGGCTCGAAGGACCAAAATAGATGTAGGCAACAGAAATGGTGTGAAGAAATATCCGGCCCGATGGACCAAAATATGTAGACAACATAAATGATATGAAGAAAAATCCGGCCCGAAGGACCAAAAATAAAATCGAAATATATTTTAATAATTTCCTAATGATAGTGGAGATTCTGGCGGGACTGAACTGGAGACACTGGGACCTTGATAAGATATTGTGGTGGACTACGTTTATACTACAGTCTGGCTTCAATCTTGGAGGATTTCAAATATCAGCACTCCGAACTCCGAGATCGTCTCAGGAGAGTGAAATTTTTGCCTGCCCCCCTGAGCATTCATGACCTTGGACCCGTGTAGTGTTTATGTGTGTGAACATGGCCAAAGAACATCCTCCTCTTGTAGTCGAGCGGTCAGGGCCGGCAATTGAGGACGGTGTGAGGGTTCGTCGCAAATTACAACTCGGGACGCGGAAAGAACATCGATTCACGCGATGACTTGGAAATTTCTCGTACACCGACTTCATCATCTCTCACGCGGAGATGTACACTTAGCGCCTTGAGTGAATATTTCCCGAAGATTGACAATCCTCCCGCGGTATATTAGCATTTTCCGTGGAAGCGTTCTCACACTCTTACTACGGGACTAGCGTGTAATATGAGGCGCTTAGGTTCTAGCCTATAGCTGTGAGGTGAGGTTGTTATTTTCTATTGTTAATGCTAAAACGCGTTGCTATTTTCTTGCGAGCAAGATAATCTTATGGCGCTTATAAATGGGCCTTAATAGACGCTCTCTCCCTTATCGCTATTGTCCCTTTCCTTCTGACTAGTCTGTCTTTATGGCCACTTGAAGTATGGATTAAGATTCTACGAAAACCAATTGACTCAACATATCTTGAAGATGTGGGACTCTGAAGATCTTACAAGCCTCTTACCACCAACTCTCGAAACTCTTTGTACTTGCCAACAAGGATAATAAAGTTGGCTGCTGATTTTTTTAATGAATGTTTGCTAATATTTTTTTGTTCATTACTTGTGAGACCACGGCCTTGGGTTATGATTTTGATAGCCCTCCTATAATTAGTGTGCGTTATGGAAGATTTGGCCAGATTAAATCTGGCTTGATGGTGGAGATATGAAACCGCATATGTATTGGGAATTGCTCGGTTGGAAATTTTCGGGGAGGAAATATTAAATTACAAAACGCAAGATGATGTGTGTTCGCCTCGACCTGTGCCAAGAGCCTGACCCTTGACCTGACGACCTGACCTCTAAGCCGACGTATTTACATTTCAATTTGCAATAATTGGGCGCGCTGAACTTTGAATTTCGCGTGTGCTCCGTTCAATTAACAAGCGACGCGCCTCGAACCTTGCTATGTGTTTCCCTCACTAATGAAATCTATGAGAAATACAATCCGTCGTGATTCGCGTAAAAAAAAAAAAAAAAAAAAAAAAAAAAAAAAAAAAAAAAAAAAAGGGGCCCTGTGCGGTACTGCTTCTAATAGGGGGACTAATTATTTATTTGTTATGATTCCCTGACCTATGCTAAGGATGTAGTTGGAAACGTATACTATAAACACACTGGCGTGGCGTGTTTGCTGCTATATCCTGTATTTACTGTGTCTACTTGTGTATCTCGTTAGCTTGGCCGAGATTAGTTTGTTTGTGAATGGGAATCGGTAGGAACTCTCCGTGTTTGTTAGTGTAGGACGACTTGATTCAGTGGGCGATTTGAATGAACTAATGAATAGAGGATGTGCTGTACAGTGGCGGTTGTGTTGGGTTTAAAAGATTTGTATGTCGAGCCCACGCGTGATTTCAAACCTTTCATGAAGTTCTGCTTTGTCTCCAGTAATAATTTCAATGTACTGCAATGTAGAGGCTATGTGCTGGGAGACACTTTTCACTTCTGATCCGATAGACAGGTATTCCAGATACACCTTGTTCTGACACATCTCAGTCCGTTGACCTTTCCCAATGTGTCTTTTTTTTTACCGCTGAGGTTTGCCTCATTGGTTCATTTTCTCCCCAGAAATAACAAGTCTTGTGAATTTGATCCGTGTTAACTTTGTGTACTTGCAAGTTCATTTACACCGGCCTATCATCTCGTCACCACAGTGTATACATTTCGCTCTCGACAACATATTAAATACGCCATGCATTGATTAGAAGATACTGTTCAACTTGTGTGTATATGTTGTACTTGTAAGGATTCCTTTACGTGCCAGTGGTTCCAAAACGAGTTTATTAAAGTTTGCAAAACATTCCAACTCGAAGTCATTGCATGATTGGAAAATTGCCAGGGAATTATGTAATGAATAATCAGAATAATCACTAGAAAAGTTAAGTAATGCCTTAATGCATTTCGAATGATAGGACATTTCAAAAGTTTCAGCTCATGGGTGGTACAAAATACCAACCTACTTTGAACATTATTTAACATCAATCCAAATGAAACCTTCTTATGAAAAGGTTGCTTTTTCGCGCGAAATTCCCAAGAATGTTCCGACAAATCGAAAGCACTCAAGTATAAATCAACAAAGAGAGTTCATTTTCATCAGTCCAATTTTTGACTTGGTTAAAGTGTTTGATCACCACTGACTCTATATCCACATAATAATGTACACGCCAGTGTGGTACCTAGAGTAATATTAGACTCTGATACACATGTACATGAGATATACGTATAAGCCACCGATATGGATGAGACAATGTTCTATGCTTTGGCCTAGGAGAGAGAAGTTGCCGAGGGAGGCAGGAGGGGTCCTTTTCTCTCTGTTCTCTTTCCATTCATTGAACTCTGCGATTATGTCAAGCGGCCAGTGACGGCGCGTTGCGGTCCAGACCCACTTGTGTTTGGTCTTGCCGGACAAAGTAAACTCATTTGACGGGGACACACCCGTTCTGCCCGTTATAGTCCGATTGTAACGAGTACTAAACCGCCATGATCTCCCCTGTAGAACACGTCTCATCACATTTCGGCTCGGAGAACCTTGTCTCCCTATATAACCTAAAACTGCGATCAGTAGTTGCAAGCACATCCGCAAATTACAACTCGGGACGGGGAAAGAACATCGATTCACGCGATGACTCAGAAATTTCTCGTACACCGACTTCATCATCTCTCACGCGGAGATGCACACTTAGCGCCTTGAGTGAATATTTCCCGAAGATTGACAATCTTCCCGCGGTATATTAACATTTTCCGTGGAAGTGTTCACACACTCTTACTACGGGACTGGCGTGTAATATGAGGCGCTTAGGTTCTAGCCTATAGCTGTGAGGTGAGGTTGTTATTTTCTATTGTTAATCCTAAAACGCGTTGCTATTTTCTTGCGAGCAAGATAATCTTATGGCGCTTATAAATGGGCCTTAATAGACGCTCTCTCCCTTATCGCTATTGTCCCTTTCCTTCTGACTAGTCTGTCTTTATGGCCACTTGAAGTATGGATTAAGATTCTACGAAAACCAATTGACTCAACATATCTTGAAG
The DNA here is from genome assembly GCF_000475195.1 of Diaphorina citri. Taxonomy (NCBI): domain Eukaryota; kingdom Metazoa; phylum Arthropoda; class Insecta; order Hemiptera; family Psyllidae; genus Diaphorina; species Diaphorina citri. The sequence continues at coordinate 148,558 of NW_007377679.1, forward strand.
ATGTGGGACTCTGAAGATCTTACAAGCCTCTTACCACCAACTCTCGAAACTCTTTGTACTTGCCAACAAGGATAATAAAGTTGGCTGCTGATTTTTTTAATGAATGTTTGCTAATATTTTTTTGTTCATTACTTGTGAGACCACGGCCTTGGGTTATGATTTTGATAGCCCTCCTATAATTAGTGTGCGTTATGGAAGATTTGGCCAGATTAAATCTGGCTTGATGGTGGAGATATGAAACCGCATATGTATTGGGAATTGCTCGGTTGGAAATTTTCGGGGAGGAAATATTAAATTACAAAACGCAAGATGATGTGTGTTCGCCTCGACCTGTGCCAAGAGCCTGACCCTTGACCTGACGACCTGACCTCTAAGCCGACGTATTTACATTTCAATTTGCAATAATTGGGCGCGCTGAACTTTGAATTTCGCGTGTGCTCCGTTCAATTAACAAGCGACGCGCCTCGAACCTTGCTATGTGTTTCCCTCACTAATGAAATCTATGAGAAATACAATCCGTCGTGATTCGCGTAAAAAAAAAAAAAAAAAAAAAAAAACAAAACAAAACAAAACAAACGGGTCTCTATCTTCCCAGAACATAAAGTAAATGGATCTTACAGAACTAGATCTCGAGTCAAAACAATAAACAAAAATGAAACTTCCCATTATACTGCCGGTAGCACTCAGCGTCAATCTAACTGAAAATCCATTCCGCATAATAACTAACCATTAGGAAGAACTTCTACCCAAGTTCCACTCTGCAATGAAACCTCTGGTAACCTCTCTCAAAATGAGATGAGCCATCAAGCGAACATTGCAACAATGTATGAAACAGAACCCGAGGAATTCCAGCATTGAGATAGGACAATGTCAAGGATAAGCCAGACAGAGACGAAGCTATCGCCAAACCAGCAAGAGAAATAGAGACACAATATAGTACTCAAAGAAGTACTAGAGAGGGAGAGAGACGGACAGAGTGCCTGTGTTTGAGAGTGAGAGAGACGGAGCGAGATAATGTACTAGCAAACAAAGTACAATAACATCAGACCGTGAATAGCATGATAGACACCACACTTCGAGGCAGATGGAAATAGAACCTAGAAGAGGATGGAAGACGAAAGGAATTGCGCAATTTGTATTTTTTTCTTCTTCTTGTGGGAAGTGTAGTGGCGAATAAGTTCAAGTAGGGATTTATTCAGATGGTAGTTTTTTATCAGTTCTACCCACGAGAGTGCTTTATTTAGAAGAGCGGAACCCTTGAAGACCTCCCATTTGGAATAGACGTGTACCGACATTCCTTGAAATATAATCAGTTATGAACTTCAGCGAATGTCTCAATTTTGTATTTTCGAGGTTGTCTTTTCTAGAAATTAACTAATTGAGGGTCTATTTCAGGCTTGTCCAACCCGCGGCCCGCGAGCTCATTTTTGCGGCCCGCGAAGGCCCGTCTAAAAAAATGAACGAAAATGAGAAATAACAGCCGAGGTTGTCTTTTCTAGAAATTAACTAATTGAGGGTCTATTTATTTTCTAAGATACTAAAATGGCTATGAGTAAGTAGGCTTATGGTAATTACTTGTGTTCTCCAAAGTAGAACCTTTTGCCTTGTGCAATTGCTGTGCCTGCTAGAACTCTTGAACCTCTTTCTAAATTGAAATTGGATATCATTTTGTGCCTCCTTTCAAAGTTGGACCGCAGATTCCTCTCGGGGCGTCCGCTCGTTTGCCGGCCTACCGCTGATTCCTCTCTACCAGGCCTACGCCACTACGTCCGTCCAACTTCGAGACGTGGCGGGTTCATAGTAAGAACCGTGGTGTGCGCGCAAGCCAATAGCCTCCTAGGTGTCAAGGTCAAGCTCAGTTGTATACGCAAATGAAAACATAGATACGAACAGAGGAAGCAACGCGAAGTGAATGAAAGAAGTGGAAACGGGAAAAAAAGGACAATAAGAGAGAAAGAGAGAGGAAGCATACGAAGTGAATGGAAGAAGAAGAAGTGGAAACGAAAAAATGGACAATAATAGAGATATAGACAAGGAGGAATATTGAAACAGGATATGCAGGAAATTGTGGAAACGGATAGCAGTAGAAGAGAAAGAATTTTTGTAGAGAATAGCGGTAAAAGAGAGAAGAGGAAGGAAGACAATAGAATAGTAACTACATATTATGAAGAATAGTAACTACATATGAAGATAGGAGTTGGAGATTGACAGTCTTTTTCAGGACTTTAAATATCGAGTAGTCCCCAGCTCCCCAACAATACTTGGAAACCGACATCAGTCACCGAACTTCTGCCACAATGTTTCTTCGGATCCAATTTACAAATGATGATACCTGTATAGATAGGGACAACTGAAGTGCCCCATATCGGGGTACCTGTGTTGATCTCTATATAGTAGATAGTAGAACTGATGTAAATTGGATGGAGTACCGATTTGGCTGAAGAATACACTGATGATGTCGTAACAGGCGAAATGGTTATTAAATAAAAATCAAACGTAAAACAATAAAGCCAAGTGTTCTTATTCATCTCAAAAATCATTTTTAGTGAAAAAATGGTTATTGCACTGAACGCTAAAGAAGTAAAAGAATGATGGTGATGATAGGACATTTCAAAAGTTCCAGCTCATGGGTGGTACAAAATACCTACTTTGAACATTATTTAACATCAATCCAAATGAAACCTTCTTATGAAAAGGTTGCTTTTTCGCGCAAAATTCCCAAAAATGTTCGGACAAATCGAAAGCACTCATTTTCATCAGTCCAGATTTTGACTTGATTAAAGTGTTTGATCACCACTGACTCTATCTCCACATAATAATGTACACGCCAGTGTGGTACCTAGAGTAATATTAGACTCTGATACACATGTACATGAGATATACGTATAAGCCACCGATATGGATGAGACAATGTTCTATGCTTTGGCCTAGGAGAGAGAAGTTGCCGAGGGAGGCAGGAGGGGTCCTTTTCTCTCTGTTCTCTTTCCATTCATTGAACTCTGCGATTATGTCAAGCGGCCAGTGACGGCGCGTTGCGGTCCAGACCCACTTGTGTTTGGTCTTGCCGGACAAAGTAAACTCATTTGACGGGGACACACCCGTTCTGCCCGTTATAGCCCGATAGTAACGAGTACTAAACCGCCATGATCTCCCCTGTAGAACACGTCTCATCACATTTCGGCTCGGAGAACCTTGTCTCCCTATATAACCTAAAACTGCGATCAGTAGTTGCAAGCACATTCGCAAATTACAACTCGGGACGCGGAAAGAACATCGATTCACGCGATGACTTGGAAATTTCTCGTACACCGACTTCATCATCTCTCACGCGGAGATGTACACTTAGCGCCTTGAGTGAATATTTCCCGAAGATTGACAATCCTCCCGCGGTATATTAGCATTTTCCGTGGAAGCGTTCTCACACTCTTACTACGGGACTAGCGTGTAATATGAGGCGCTTAGGTTCTAGCCTATAGCTGTGAGGTGAGGTTGTTATTTTCTATTGTTAATGCTAAAACGCGTTGCTATTTTCTTGCGAGCAAGATAATCTTATGGCGCTTATAAATGGGCCTTAATAGACGCTCTCTCCCTTATCGCTATAGGCCAATTATGTCCAGATCAGACTGCGTCCTGCTTTTATGGTCTATTGACAGACAACCCATTACATACCAAAAGCCAAGAAAAAATGTTTTAGAAATAAGTCTGGAGAGGAAAAAAAAGTCGCTGGATTGTTGCAGAAAACATTTCTAGATACTCGAGAGACAGTGTTTCTCTTGCTGGTGAGGTACTAGGCTTTAGACACGAGGAAACAATAAAGAAGCTTCTCCCCCCTTCCCCCCTGAGCATTCACGACCTTGGACCCGTGCAATGTTTATGTGTGTGAACATGGCCAAAGAACATCCTCCTCTTGTAGTCGAGCGGTCAGGGCCGGCAATTGAGGACGGTGTGAGGGTTCGTTGTACAAAGGTGTTTTTCCATGTCAATAACTGATTCTTAGGAAACTTTGTTTTTGTCTCTGGTTTCATCTTTTTCTTCATTTGCTTCTTCCTTTTCCGTACGGTCTTTTCGGCCCTCCTTTATCTTTTTTGTGATATTTTTTACTTCCTATTTCTTCTTGCTTCTTTTCGTTCTCTTTCAGTCTTTGTTTTGGTCTTTTTCTGTTACTCCGTTTCCCTTTTCTTTTTGCTTTCCATTTTCGTTTACTTTAGCGTTCGAACTTTGACTATTCCTTCGGAGATGGGTGCTCTTCCTGTTTGTGTCCAGAATAGGGTTGAAATTCTCGTTTCAATAATTTAATACTTGTCACAAAATTTGTACGGTTGTCATTTCGACTTTGTCTTAGGTGCTCTTAATCTGAAAGTAATAGCCTATTTGTGTCCAGAATAGGGTTGAAATTCTCGTTTCAATAATTTAATACTTGTCACAAAATTTGTACGGTTGTCATTTCGACTTTGTCTTGGTATTCCTTCTTCTCTTTCCCCCCTTCCTCTTTCTTTCCCTCCCTCTCCCTTTCTACCTGTCTGCGTGTTACCCTACAATTATGTCACAATGCTACGTTCCCCACTCCCTCCCTCTCTTCCTTGTTTCTTCCCCATCTCTCCCTCCCATTTCGTTCGCATACCGACCGGCACATTGCAATGCACCCTAGGAAAATGACTTCCCTCCCTCCCTCTCAACCTCTTCCCTACCCTTCCCTGGCTTCCAATGCGTTGTAATACTTGTAATTATTCTAGGAGGGATTACAAGAGGGAGAAAGAGAGAGGGCATTGTCGTCCCATAGGGTGCATTGAACCGTTTCCCGTTAGTAAGAGAGAGATAGAGGGAGGGGGAGGAGGGAGGAGAGAGAGACGTGGTAGGGGGAAGGGTAATTTCTCGAAATGTTTGGAGTCCGTTCAAAATTTCTCAATAATTTCTATGCCATCATCATAATCTTGCACAAAATGTACATTCTAAATGTTCACTTATGTAATCTCTTTCTTATGTAATGATTCTATGTTCATTTATGATAAGACGGCATTAAGACGACAAATTTCTCTCTCACTCCCCCCCTCCCCTTCTTCCCTCTTTATCTGTCTAGGTCTGGGTAAGCCCAGAGGTCATATCTCATAAACTACGAGTATAAGGCAATGAGATTATTATGAACTACAACGAGCACATTTTTTGCCACAACTAACACAGTTACAATTAGCATTAGTAGTACCATGTTGGTATGTATTGTGTATATTTTGATGTCGTAACAGGCGAAATGGTTATTAAATAAAAATCAAACGTAAAACAATATAGCCAAGTGTTCTTATTCATCTCAAAAATCATTTTTAGTGAAAAAATGGTTATTGCACTGAACGCTAAAGAAGTAAAAGAATGATGGGAAACGAGACTGATCCTATTAGAGATCAGTTCGCAGACGAGTTAGATTTGAAGGACCATCAAGCCAACGCACCCAGTGATCTCACCCAATACCTTACTATAGATAGGTACTATCTACTAGATAGACAATTCATCCGTAGAATATGAAAACCATACTGTGGATTTACAATTGTACATGTAGAGTCCGTAGGAACCGTATGTTTCACCCACAATAGAACAATGGAGGAATATACAGGGTTCAAGGACGAGACACCGGCACAACATAGGCCGACGGACATGCATATGTATGGCTAAATGACATGTGGACGAAAATCGTGAGGGTTCGAAATCAAATTTCAAGTTTATCGCGTTCCGATGTTCTCAATCTGTCTCCAATTTTCGTTTGGTTTTAGGATATTGGTATCTACTGTCAGATGATAATATTTTTTGTGTTATTGTTAAGTTTTACTTTGCGGGAAGCCTTCTTAATGTTTTCTGTTAGGATCTTTTCAACATTCACTTCTTTGTGTCTCCCCAGGTCCCGTATTTCCCTTACTTCTTACCGTTCCTGGTTCGGATTCTGCTATATTCTAATTGTGCGCTTAGAGGTCAACCAGTTGTTATTGTTTTGCTGTTTACTATTGTGTCTAATATCTGGTGTGCCATTTTCGAGTTTAGGTGAGATGCATTTTGCCCGGTTTTTGCTTCGACTTTTGCCCGCTGGCCACTTCGTTTTGGATTGTGTGCTGCCCGACTATTTTTTTTTATTAAGAGAGAGGTTTTTTGGGTGTCTGTTGGGTGATTCACGATTCAAGTTGTTATCAGCAATATTACGTTCGGCTATCTCGTCTCGGGGGTCCGGTTTGAAAAGGTCAGTTTCGATCGCATAAATATTTATCGAGCGGATTTGGGTGTTCGAGATAAATTTATCTTTGATGTTCTTGTTTCTCATGGAATAAACTTGTTTCATCATGGCAACATGGAAGGCAAAACAGCCCGATAGTAACGAGTACTAAACCGCCATGATCTCCCCTGTAGAACACGTCTCATCACATTTCGGCTTGGAGAACCTTGTCTCCCTATATAACCTAAAACTGCGATCAGTAGTTGCAAGCACATCCGCAAATTACAACTCGGGACGCGGAAAGAACTTCGATTCACGCGATGACTCAGAAATTTCTCGTACACCGACTTCATCATCTCTCACGCGGAGATGCACACTTAGCGCCTTGAGTGAATACAAAGAAGAAGATTCACCGGTCCGAATACCTTGTCAAATTTTTACATGAAATCTCGTATATGTGGTCCCGACCACAAATCTTTGGGAAGTCCGCCTGTCAAACTTCGGAACATCATGTCTTCTAAATGCTCAAAACTGCCGATGCCCAAAAACGGACACAAATCTTGTGTGGTTGAATTGATTGATTTATTAGGACGTTTCTAATAAAGAAGAAGATTCACCGGTCCGAATAGCTTGCAGTCAAATTTTTACATGAAATCTCGTATATGTGGTCCCGACCACAAATCTTTGGGAAGTCCGCCTGTCAAATTTCGGAACATCATGTCTTCTAAATGTTCAAAACTGCCGATGCCCAAAAACGGACACAAATCTTGTGTGGTTGAATTGATTGATTTATTAATTTGCTATCAATAAAAAGTTATTGTTTCATTGGCCTTTCATGGGCTTAAAGGCCAATTATTAAGAGAGAGGTTTTTTGGGTGTCTGTTGGGTGATTCACGATTCGAGTTGTTATCAGCAATATTACGTTCGGCTCTCTCGTCTCGGGGGTCCGGTTTGAAAAGGTCAGTTTCGATCGCATACATATTTATCGAGCAGATTTGGGTGTTCGAGATAAATTTATCTTTGATGTTCTTGTTTCTCATGGAATAAACTTGTTTCATCATGGCAACATGGAAGGCAAAAAAAGGACGTTTCTAATAAAGAAGAAGATTCACCGGTCCGAATACCTTGCAGTCAAATTTTTACATGAAATCTCGTATATGTGGTCCCGACCACAAATCTTTGGGAAGTCCGCCTGTCAAACTTCGGAACATCATGTCTTCTAAATGCTCAAAACTGCCGATGCCCAAAAACGGACACAAATCTTGTGTGGTTGAATTGATTGATTTATTAATTTGCTATCAATAAAAAGTTATTGTTTCATTGGCCTTTCATGGGCTTAAAGGCCAATTATGTCCAGATGGTTCACCACGGCATGCTCGAATGTAAAAATAGACGAAACACTGATGAAAGGAGAAAGAAGTACGAAACGTTACTAGAATACAAGAAGATGAGAAAAAACCAGGCGAATACGGTTTGCCCTGATGAGATGGAATGCAGAATATGCAAAGAAGAAAAAGGAAACGAAGACGTGGAAGAAGAACTAGAAAACCAGCTATAGAGGAACAAGTGGAATCCGAGGAAGAAGAAGCAGACGAACAACAATAAGAAGAAGAAGAATTAGGTGAAGAAGGCGAAGAAGAAATTCACGGAAGAAAAAGAATAAGCAGACAAGGAAAAAGAAGAAATAGACGGAAGAAAAAGAAGAAATAGTCGTGATAAAAGAAGAAGAAGAAGAAGAAGAAGAACAACATGAAGAGATAAAAAAAAACGTGAGAATTTACATACTTATTTAATATATCTTTCTCACAGACGGTATCAGATATGTAGTATGAATGTTATACTTACGTGAGAATTTACATACTTATTTAATATATCTTTCTCACAGACGGTATCAGATATGTAGTATGAATGTTATACGTATGTCGTGAGAATTTACATACTTATTTAATATATCTTTCTCACAGACGGTATCAGATATGTAGTATGAATGTTATACTTATGTGTAGATGTTACTATGTACATAATATGAATGTTACATAGCTGTTATGTGTATGAATATAGCTGTTGTTGTGTACCATGTACCAGACGTATGGGAGGGATATAAATACACTTTTAACGACGGTCGGTAAGTCAATATGAATGAGAGGTACTCTGGAGGGGCAGGCCACGCATTCCATAATTCTACTCACTTGGGTTTCTCCGGTGTTTTCCTCGTTTCTCCTCTTGCCTTATCTTTGATTCTTCGTTTCTTTCACTGCCTCTTCTTCATTTATGTATTTGATAAATGATAAATAACAACTTCATTTATGTAGCCATGTTTATAATAAATACAAACTTCAATTCGTTTATGTATTTGATACATGAACAAAGGTGTTTTTTCCATGTCAATAACTGATTCTTAGGAAACGTTGTTTTTGTCTCTGGTTTTATCTTTTTCTTCATTTGCTTCTTCCTTTTCCGTACGGTCTTTTCGGCCCTCCTTTATCTTTTTTGTGACAGTTTGTGTCTTGGATTGGATTTGTTTCCTAATGATTAGGCTAAGCTCGTAGTAGTTTTGTTTTGCCTTGATGGTATCTATCATTTTATCTTCCATTCCTATAATCCTGTTCCACTATTCCCGCGTTATGTTCTGTTTCATTATTTCCAACTTTGTTCTGTTTATCTTTTTCAATACCCATCTTTATTTTTGGTACTTGGTGCACTAAAGGTGTTTTTCCATGTCAATAACTGATTCTTAGGAAACTTTGTTTTTGTCTCTGGTTTTATCTTTTTCTTCATTTGCTTCTTCCTTTTCCGTACGGTCTTTTCGGCCCTCCTTTATCTTTTTTGTGAATTTATGTATTTGATAAATGATAAATAACAACTTCATTTATGTAGCCATGTTTATGATAAATACAAACTTCAATTCGTTTATGTATTTTGGTGCACTAGCAATACCGTCCCTGCTATCCCCTAGAAGAACCATATCTGCGGGAATAAACGGAATTTTCAATCCAATCTCAGCAGGATAAACAAACAAGGTTTGGATTATGCCAGAACTTTTAGAAATTCGCCCATAACTACAATTTAACTTTCAACATTTAACCAAATCTTGTGTAACTGATACTTTATCAACTCTATCAGTATATTGTTTATCAAAATATCAATTATTTATTATCAACAAGAAATTTACTATCAGCTTAAACTAATTTCCCATTTCGTGTTTCTGTTGTGTTCACAGGTAAGCTCTCACGCCCATTCAATATATGGGTGCTCTTCCTGTTTGTGTCCAGAATAGGGTTGAAATTCTCGTTTCAATATTTTAATACTTGTCACAAAATTTGTACGGTTGTCATTTCGACTTTGTCTTGGTATTCCTTCTTCTCTTTCCCCCCTTCCTCTTTCTTTCCCGCGAACTTTTTCATGGTGTTCGTTCACTCCGAGTAAGTTACACTTCATGCTGATTGCATTCGGTAGAGTTTTTTGCAATAGCGAATTCTGTTAGGAACAATACGAGACATAAATATCAGTAGTGGCACTGTGATAAATATCAAATAGTGGGATTGGATAGTGTAGTAATCTAGTAATATCTTTCTTTCCCTCCCTCTCCCTTTCTACCTGTCTGCGTGTTACCCTACAATTATGTCACAATGCTACGTTCCCCACTCCCTCCCTCTCTTCCTTGTTTCTTCCCCATCTCTCCCTCCCATTTCGTTCGCATACCGACCGGCACATTGCAATGCACCCTAGGAAAATGACTTCCCTCCCTCCCTCTCAACCTCTTCCCTACCCTTCCCTGGCTTCCAATGCGTTGTAATACTTGTAATTATTCTAGGAGGGATTACAAGAGGGAGAAAGAGAGAGGGCATTGTCAAAATAGTAGGCAGTATAGTAGTAGTCAGTCACAGTAGTAATTAGAATAGTACGCTCAGTTGTAGATAATGTAGATGAGGAAAACGAGTATGAATAGAAAAAGCATTCGATGCACCTCACACTCACGGCAAGCAGGAAAATCAGGTATTGATCCAAGGTCTCCCTCCCATTTCGTTCGCATACCGACCGGCACATTGCAATGCACCCTAGGAAAATGACTTCCTTCCCTCCTTCAACCTCTTTCCTACCCTTCCCTGGCTTCCAATGCGTTGTAATACTTGTAATTATTCTAGGAGGGATTACAAGAGGGAGAAAGAGAGAGGGCATTGTCGTCCCATAGGGTGCATTGAACCGTTTCCCGTTAGTAAGAGAGAGAGATAGAGGGACTTGACACAACAAAAGGCAAACAGGGTAATAACACAAAAAAATAGCAAGCATCAATACAGTCATCACAGGAACATTAGGCAAACGTGGTAAACCAATACGATAAATACATAGGCTGAAAGAGAGACGTGGTAGGGGGAAGGGTAATTTCTCGAAATGTTTGGAGTCCGTTCAAAATTTCTCAATAATTTCTATGCCATGGAGGAGAGAGAGACGTGGTAGGGGGAAGGGTAATTTCTCGAAATGTTTGGAGTCCGTTCAAAATTTCTCAATAATTTCTATGCCATAGAGAGACGTGGTAGGGGGAAGGGTAATTTCTCGAAATGTTTGGAGTCCGTTCAAAATTTCTCAATAATTTCTATGCCATCATCGATAGAGGGAGGGGGAGGAGAGAGAGACGTGGTAGGGGGGAAGGGTAATTTCTCGAAATGTTTGGAGTCCGTTCAAAATTTCTCAATAATTTCTATGCCATCATCATAATCTTGCACAAAATGTACATTCTAAATGTTCACTTATGTAATCTCTTTCTTATGTAATGATTCTATGTTCATTTATGATAAGACGGCATTAAGACGACAAATTTCTCTCTCCCCCTCCCCCCCTCCTTCCCTCTTTATCTGTCTAGGTCTGGGTAAGCCCAGAGGTCATATCTCATAAACTACGAGTATAAGGCAATGAGATTATTATGAACTACTCCCCCCCTCCCCTTCTTCCCTCTTTATCTGTCTAGGTCTGGGTAAGCCCAGAGGTCATATCTCATAAACTACGAGTATAAGGCAATGAGATTATTATGAACTATGTCATGTTCTGAAAGGTTGCCGGTTTGAGCCCGGTGGGTGGTTGCGCCCGGTTTCTCCTACACCTCTTTAACATACATTCGGTTTATAAATCCTCTGTGTGTAACCTTACCATAAATATATCGTATATGTACGGTTTTATATTTACACGTTGGGGACCGTTGCGCCATATGGAACCCCGAAGCCATTTTGGGTACCCATATGTTTCCCAATTGGGTGATGTTCTTTTAAAAAAGGGACCTGTATTTAATACACTATATTGAAACAATTGAAGGTTTACTATGATAAAATTGTCGCAAAAGTCCCAAAACTTATTTGGCGTCCATTGCCATGTTTTTAAACACGCTATTTTTGACATTTAAAAGTGCTGTGTTGATTTCAAAATCGGTTTCAAAAGCGGAGAGCGGAGGGGGTCCCATTGCCGGGCTGTGTTCCTCTACTTTCTCCTCATATCGGTTTATCGGAAATTTAAATACCGCTAATTAACGTTTCGTACTTCTTTCTCCTTTCATCAGTGTTTCGTCCATTTTTACATTCGAGCATGCGGTGAACCCGCTTTTTCTTCCTTTTCGTGTTCTTTCTCTTCTTCATTTTTCGTTTTCTTCCGTTTTTTCTTCCTCTTTGGTTGAACTGCTTTTTCTCGTGCTTTTTTTTCTTCTTCCTCCTCTTTGGTGAATCAGTCAATCGGTTCATCTCAAGAGGTGGGTGTCTAGGGGGCCGAGAAAAGGGGGGAAAATTATACACACACTGCGTTCTCTGCTCTTACTGTTATTACTGATCTCGCCTACTATTGGTAGAGAAGCTTCTTATGCAACCTGATGAAAACCCCGTGAAATGAAAACCATGTCCCTTGCCAAGGTTGTAAATTGCCTCAGCCTAGCGCCAGACAAAGATGATGTAACACAGACTCCGCCGCGCTAACACAGACATAGCAGACTTTATCCGCGCAAACAACAGTTATTTATTCATCGTCAGTAATAAGTTAGTATTACTAGTAATGAGTTATTATTACTACCAATAGTAGGCGAGATCAGTAATAACAGTAAGAGCAGAGAACGCAGTGTTTACATTTACAATAAGTTAGTATTACTAGTAATGAGTTATTATTACTACCAATAGTAGGCGAGATCAGTAATAACAGTAAGAGCAATACTAACTTATTACTGACGATGAATAAATAACTGTTGTTTGCGCGGATAAAGTCTGCTATGTCTGTGTTAGCGCGGCGGAGTCTGTGAGTAATAAGTTAGTATTACTAGTAATGAGTTGTTATTATTACTACCAATAGTAGGCGAGATCAGTAATAACAGTAAGAGCAGAGAACGCAGTGTGTGTAATTTTCCCCCCTTTTCTCGGCCCCCTAGTCACCCACCTCTTGAGATGAATCGATTGACTGATTCACCAAAGAGGAGGAAGAAGAAAAAAAAGCACGAGAAAAAGCAGTTCAACCAAAGAGGAAGAAAAAACGGAAGAAAACGAAAAATGAAGAAGAAGAGAAAGAACACGAAAAGGAAGAAAAAGCGGTTCACCACGGCATGCTCGAATGTAAAAATAGACGAAAGACTGATGAAAGGAGAAAGAAGTACGAAACGTTACTAGAATACAAGAAGATGAGAAAAAACCAGGCGAATACGGTTTGCCCTGATGAGACGTTCGGGCTGGAGGGCGTTTTTTAACGAATGGTATGTTGGATAATATGCATTGAGTATATTCTGCGAAGAGTTCCTCACCCACCTCTTGAGATGAACCGATTGACTGATTCACCAAAGAGGAGGAAGAAGAAAAAAGCACGAGAAAAAGCGGTTCAACCAAAGAGGAAGAAAAAACGGAAGAAAACGAAAAATGAAGAAGAAGAGAAAGAACACGAAAAGGAAGAACAAGCGGGGTCCGTCCCTCCGGGAATTTTTTAGCCCGTAGTTTATTCGATCGTGGTTAAAGAATACCTATGTACCTACCTAATTTGATGGGCCAGGAGTGGGTTTCCATATGCATATGCCCTAGTGATGATGAATTCTGCAACATATTGGCAACCAATATGGGTGAAGGTCAGCTGAGCCGTGCCAACTACCTTGATGAGTGGGTTGTTTTGCATGAGTTGCGCGTGAATGATATAAAAGGAGAGGATGATGAAGATTAACGAAGGAAATTTTGAAAGTCATCCAGTTGATTATGCGGAAGATTTGCTTAGTATGTTCGTGGTATTTAGAAACTATTTGAAAGAAGATGGGCATTTAGATTATTTGAAAATTTTGGAATACCTATAGTTTCTTGTCCACCATGTATCTTGATAATCTTTAGATTCTTCATTCCTGAAGCATATGCATCTTGGTCGTTTCGGGTTTACTTCTTTTTCTTGGTCTGTGTTTTAAGAAGATTTGCTTAGTATGTTCGTGGTACTTAGAAACTATTCGAAAGAAGATGGGCATTTGGATTATTTGGAAATTTTGGAATTCTTGTCAGAATTCAAGTTTCTTGTCCACCATGCTTGATATCTTGATAATCTTTAGATTCTTCATTCCTGAAGCATATGCATCTTGGTCGTTTCGGGTTTACTTCTTTTTCTTGGTCTGTGTTTTAGTTTTCTTCTTCTGCTTCCGAATGATTGCGTTTTGTGGTTTGTCTATGTCTGGCAGTGGATATGGGATGTCCGAAGTTCCGAGAGAGGTTGATTGGAACCACATTGTACCACACACAGTTTGTGTCTTGGATTGGATTTGTTTCCTAATGATTATGCTAAGCTTGTAGTAGTTTTGTATTGCCTTGATGGAATCTATCATTTTATCTTTCATTCCTATAATGCTAATCCACTATTCCCGCGTTATGTACTATTCAACTATTTCCAATTTAGTTTTATTTATCTTTTTCATTGCCTTAGCTTTCTTTTGGTACTATTTCAGCTTTCTTTTTAGTACTATTTGAACTTGGTAGTAACAGGTGGGGAATCATTAACAAATCCACCGTCCCTGCTATCCCTTTTAAAAACTACATGTGTGGTGGTAAAAGGACTTTTCAGTCCTATCTCAGCAGGATACGCAATCAAAGTTCGGATTATGCCAGAACTTCTAGACATTTTTTGTAACTACAGTTGAAGTTTCAACAATTGACCAATATCTTATGCAATTGATACTTTATCAACTCTATCAGTATATTGTTTATCAAATAAAAATTTATTATCAACAAGAAATTTACTATCAGCTTAAAGTAATTTCCCATTTCGTGTTTCTGTTGTGTTCACAGGTAAGCTCTCACGCCCATTCAATATATCGACGAACTTTGTCATGGTGTTTGTTAGAAAACACATGGGAGCAATGATTTTTTAATGTTTCCTAGACCAGCGTTTGTTATTTAACCGATTTTTCAAGATTCGCTTGATTTGGAACTCGAATCACTTTCTCAAAGATTTTTATTATTATTATTATTTCATTGGGTTTGAATTTTCTTATGTTTGATTTTCCAACATTATTGTTCACCGCATTATTGCTAAAGTTTCCCTCGGTGTTTGTTCACTCCGAGTAAGTTACACTTCATGCTGATTGCATTCGGTAGAGTTTTTTGCAATAGCGAATTCTATTAGGAACAATACGAGACATAAATATCAGTAGTGGCACTGTGATAAATATCAAATAGTGGGATTGGATAGTGTAGTAATCTAGTAATAGTAATTGTTTATCAGCAAAGCAGGAGCGGCTGATAGTATTGATATTGGAATGGAAATAGTAGGCAGTATAGTAGTAGTCAGTCACAGTAGTAATTAGAATAGTACGCTCAGTTGTAGATGAGGAAAACGAGTATGAATAGAAAAAGCATTCGATGCACCTCACACTCACGGCAAGCAGGAAAATCAGGTATTGATCCAAGGGGAACAATACGAGACATAAATATCAGTAGTGGCACTGTGATAAATATCAAATAGTGGGATTGGATAGTGTAGTAATCTAGTAATAGTAATTGTTTATCAGCAAAGCAGGAGCGGCTGATAGTATTGATATTGGAATGGAAATAGTAGGCAGTATAGTAGTAGTCAGTCACAGTAGTAAATGCAGTAATTAGAATAGTACGCTCAGTTGTAGATGAGGAAAACGAGTGAAAAAGCATTCGATGCACCTCACACTCACGGCAAGCAGGAAAATCAGGTATTGATCCAAGTCAACGATAAAAATATCGCCAAAACAACAACAACAACACTTGACAAAACAAAAGGCAAACAGGGTAATAAACACAAAAAAATAGCAAGCATCAATACAGTCATCACAGGAACATTAGGCAAACGTGGTAAACCAATACGATAAATACATAGGCTGAAACATGAATATGACAACAGTGATTCCATCAAAATAATGACAATAACTACACGGGAAAACGTCAAAACAATACACAAGACAGCTCTAAAAACAATAACACGGGAGATAGAGAGAGATGGCTAACAGAAAGAAAAAACCATTAGTCTGACGACAAGGATGCTGGAATTGGAAAAACTGGAAGAGAAAGAAAATTGGGCCGTTGTCAGCAATAGCACATTGGTTCCTCCTATAATTGATTTTACTGTTCATATTCAATTTCATACTGTCCATCTTTGGAGAAAGATTTGCTTTTGCGGTGAATCGCGAAGTCAAATTACCTCAAGATTAGACTTATGGAAGGTTCTCCTTTAGCTTATATCTTTCCCCCCTTCCTGCACATTTTTTGCCACAACTAACACAGTTACAATTAGCATTAGTAGTACCATGTTGGTATGTATTGTGTATATTTTTAAGTATTTTTGCCATGTTCTTTATTGTGTGGGTACTATTTTTATGTGTACCGTTTAATGAGTAATGTTTCCACTAACGAATTTCCTCTTGACTCTTATAAGAAGAAGATATGTAGGGTTGTGTGTGCTAATGCTTTTGATTTTGTCTCCATATACTCGTATAACTCTATCTAAACCTGTTGATTTTCTTCCACATATGTGTAGGTATTGCTTTTGTCTACATATAAGTAGTGTCTGGTGCTTTCGATATCTATTATGTATGCTTTCGTTTTGTTTTTGTCTGTATGATGATGCTAGTGGTGAACTAAGTAAGCGTGGCCATCAGAATCTGAAACAAGATAGTAGAGAAGCATCTACGTACCCTACGATCATCTGGAGACAAATATGGCGAGAGTGCGAAAAGTGCTCACACGTGGAACAACGAGGGATTCAGAATAGCCCCAAGGGCAAGC
Organism: Diaphorina citri; assembly: GCF_000475195.1. Classification (NCBI taxonomy): domain Eukaryota; kingdom Metazoa; phylum Arthropoda; class Insecta; order Hemiptera; family Psyllidae; genus Diaphorina; species Diaphorina citri. The sequence continues at coordinate 164,983 of NW_007377679.1, forward strand.
ATTAAAACTGCATCGAGATGGAGAATGAATGATTGCGTTTTGTGGTTTATCTATGTCTGGCAGTGGATATGGGATGTCCGAAGTTCCGAGAGAGGTTGATTGGAACCACATTGTACCACACACAGTTTGTGTCTTGGATTGGATTTTTTCTTAATGATTATGCTAAGCTCGTAGTAGTTTTGTTTTGCCTTGATGGTATCTATCATTTTATCTTCCATTCCTATAATCCTGTTCCACTATTCCCGCGTTCAGAAAGCGTGCGGGCGGTAGAGAGAGGGGGAAATGGGAACACCTAACAAAGCATTTCCCCCCGTAGCCTTTCTCAATCGTATGGCCTCTTTCTCTCGAAACAAAATTGGGGGAGAAAATATGCCGAAGGCCGTTGCCTAGCAACGCCACCTGGGTCGCACCTGGGTCGATCTGGGACCTCAGATAAAAATCAATCCCGCCATAATCTGCGCTGCTAAGTCTCAGTACACCCAAAACTCGCTCAACTTCGTACACAAAAACACGACTCCGAGGGCCCGGCCCGAGGCTTAGGTGTAAGGGCAAACAGCCCTAAAGGATGGGTTCTACGAATCTCTCTACTCAAAACTCGACAGGAGGAAGTAGATGCTTTCACTTGGTCCGCTTCTTCTCTTATCACTGCTAGTAGTTACTTCACTGGTTGCTAGAGTTGCTATAGTAGCTATGTACGTTTGACGCGGATGGCATCTATTGTCCAGGTCTTGGTCGAGTGCACTCAACCTCAATACGAGAGTTTTCTTTCGCCCGGGAAAATCTAGATTCTAGCTAGATCTACCGTCTTGAATGGAAATCTACTTACGCTGTCTCAGGTCTCACTCTTGTAGATATAGATTGTACGGAATACGCATTTGTAGGTTTTACTTAGATTGTTTTCTTTGAGTATAAATCGATGATTTACAAGTCTGCATAGCCCGCCAACAAGTAATCTCATCGCTTAGGCTGGAGTTTACCAACTTGGGATTGAGATGAAATGTGGATTTTCTTATACTTAATACCCGGGTCATCTTCGGATTGAACTCAATCCTGAGACAATCCACGGTGGTAAAACTCAACCTTAATTCATTATGTCCTCAATTTTGGCCGTCTAAAATCTTTCCATAAATTTCCCTTTTTGTGGCAATCGAGTTTTTGTCTCTCTTAATAGGTCGATGATTTTTTGCTGATAAAAAATCCGCCAATGGATTTATTGATTTCTTATAATGGACTTACTGATTTCTGATATCTCTTGTAGAGATAGATTGTACGGAATACGGATTTGTAGGTTTTACTTAGATTGTTTTCTTTGAGTATAAATCGATGATTTACAAGTCTGCAATGTCTGCATAGCCCGCCAACAAGTAATCTCATCGCTTAGGCTGGAGTTTACCAACTCGGGATTGAGATGAAACGTGGATTTTCTTAGACTTAATACCCGGGTCATCTTCGGATTGAACTCAATCCTGAGACAATCATCGGTGGTAAAACTCAACCTTAATTCATTATGTCCTCAATTTTGGCCGTCCAAAAGCTTTCCATAAATTTCCCTTCTTGTGACAGTCGAGTTTTTGCCCCTCTTAATAGGTCGATGATTTTTTGCTGATAAAAAATCCGCCAATGGATTTATTGATTTCTTATAATGGACTTACTGATTTCTGATATATCGAGTTTTTGCCCCTCTTATAGGTCGATGATTTTTTGCTGATAAAAAATCCGCCAATGGATTTATTGATTTCTTATAATGGACTTACTGATTTCTGATATTTAAAACTCTCAGAGGTTTGTGTCATGTTCTGAAAGGTTGCCGGTTTGAGCCCGGTGGGTGATTGCGCCCGGTTTCTCCTACACCTCTTTAACATACATTCGGTTTATAAATCCTATGTGTGTAACCTTACCATAAATAACGTTTAGATATATCGTATATGTACGGTTTTATATTTACAAGTTGGGGACCGTTGCGCCATATGGAACCCCGAAGCCATTTGGGGTACCCATATGTTGTATATCGTATATGTACGGTTTTATATTTACAAGTTGGGGACCGTTGCGCCATATGGAACCCCGAAGCCATTTGGGGTACCCATATGTTTCCCAATTGGGTGAAAAAGGGACCTGTATTAAATACACTATATTTTAAAACAAATAAATATTACCTTACCTTACCTTACCACTATATTGAAACAATTGAAGGTTGGGTATGATAAAATTGTCGCAAAAGTCCCAAAACTTATTTGGCGTCCATTGCCATGTTTTTCTAATCAAATCTATTTTGATCAAATAATTTTTCCTAAAAAGTCTTGAAACACGCTATTTTTGACATTTAAACGTGCTGTGTTGATTTGAAAATCGGTTTTGTGAAGCGGAGAGCGGGTGTATGATAAAATTGTCGCAAAAGTCCCAAAACTTATTTGGCGTCCATTGCCATGTTTTTCTAATCGAATCTATTTTGATCAAATAAATTTTCCTAAAAAGTCTTGAAACACGCTATTTTTGACATTTAAACGTGCTGTGTTGATTTGAAAATCGGTTTTGTGAAGCGGAGAGCGGAGGGGTCCCATTGCCGGGCTGTGTTCCTCTACTTTCTCCTCATATCGGTTTATCGGAAATTTAAATACCGCTAACACATATTCTATTATGTACTAAATACTAGCGCTCACTCTCTCTGTGGCTTAAAAAATGTTGAAAATATGTAACAAGTGCGTGCCCGCAGGCCGAAATTCCCCGAGTTGGAATTTTTGACTCTCAACTACCTCCTCGAGTCGAGAGAGTTGTCGTAAGCACGGCGGCGAAAGAGTTGTGCGCCGAAGAATGTGAGAGAATTCGAGTGAGAATTCTCACGGATTTTGCCAACTTGTCTGCCTCGGGTAATAAATTGATCTGGAGCTTTCGGTTTTGTGATGTGTGCATAAATATCGTCTGTGGGGCTGTTTCTTTCTGTGATTGGTGTGTGCCAAATATTTTGAGCCCATTGAAAGAAAAGCTAATACCTTATCTCAGATCTTTTGCACCTTAATCTCTCAGAACAGATTTACTAAAAAATGCTGTTAGCCATTTTCCGGAGCGGCCTCGCGAGCTGATTCCCTCTTCCGCTTCTAGTTTAAAAAGCAAGCTCTGTTTCCCTCCATTTCTCTCCAAATGTAATCAATGAAAGAAAAGCAAATACCTTATCTCAGATCTTTTGCACCTTAATCTCTCAGAACAGATTTACTACTAAAAAATGCTGTTAGCCATTTTCGGGAGCGGCCTCGCGAGCTGATTCCCTCTTCCGCTTCTAGTTTAAAAAGCAAGCTCTGTTTCCCTCCATTTCTCTCCAAATGTAATCAAAATACACAGGAAGATGGAAATTCCCCCGAGTATACGGCAAGAAACATCAACATGCAAGGAACACAGTTTCCCTCGCTTTTTCCTCTGCGTCAGCCTTATTAAATTTCAAACAATTTCAAATCAGAGTCCGCTTGCCGCTTGCTAAGCAAAACGGCAAAAAAAGTTTTCAAACGCAGATGATGCTACAAAAAAGGCGCAATGAAAGGAGCTCAGGAAGAGAATTTCCCTCCCCCCTATCGTTCGTCTTGAAAACTCACCTTTCCCCGCCTTCAAAATTACCTTGACAAAATATTGTGCAATCACAAAGGTACAAAAACAAATACACAAAAACGTGAAAAAACAAATTGAACAAATTGAATACACAAAAGCGTGGAAAAAGGGAGGAAAGAACAAGTTCTTTTTATGAAAAACAGAATAACAGATAAAGAAATTTGAAGGGTGAGGGGATTGTGAAGGTAAAAAAATGGGTAGGAAGATTCCGAGGGGGTTAAAGGAGGGGAAGGCAAGTCAATTTTGTTTGTTGCCATTCCGTTCAACGTAAAAGGGAGGAAAGGACAAGTTCTTTTTATGAAAAACAGAACAAGAGATAAAGAAATTTGAAGGGTGAGGGGATTGAGAAGGTAAAAAAATGGGTAGGAAGATTCCGAGGGGGTTAAAGGAGGGGAAGGCAAGGAAAGGGAGGAAAGGACAAGTTCTTTTTATTAAAAACAGAATAACAGATAAAGAAATTTGAAGGGTGAGGGGATTGAGAAGGTAAAAAAATGGGTAGGAAGATTCCGAGGGGGTTAAAGGAGGGGAAGGCAAGTCAATTTGTTTGTTGCCATTCCGTTCAACGTACCTATCTCGTAAGGACGAGAGAGAAAGTGGAGGAGGATGAGAGAGGGACTGTGTGAAAAAGCGGCGGGAAAAACTTACAACAGTCTTCGTTCCCCGCACCCACTAACGTCTACTCCCCCGTTGTCCCCTTCACCGTTTCCACCTAACGAAATTCACCCTCTCTCCCGTTCTGTAACCTTTTTCGCCCCTTCCACCGCACGAAACCCTCTACCTTCGTGATAAGGGAAGTTGCGCGGGGTTGAGGTAGGGTCCCGCACTCACCAACAGCCTCTCCACCCTCTTCGATTCTGTAGCCCTTTCGCCCCTTCCACCACACGAAACCCTCTACCTTCGTGATAAGGGAAGTTGCGCGGGGTTGAGGTAGGGTCCCGCACTCACCAACAGCCTCTCCACCCTCTTCGCCCGCCTACCTCGGGATTTTCATTCTCCACTGATAAAGGGACACGCGGGGTTGAGGTAGCGCCGCGGCGCGAGGAGATACAGGATACAGGTCATGGCATTTCGAGTTGGGGCGGAAACGCGGGGCGCTCGCGGGGTTGCGGGGTAGCATCTCGCCCCGATCGAGTACGCAGAAGCGTAAAGTTGTAAGCGGGCGAAATTTCGTCATCAACCCCCCTTTCGCCTCCCCTCCCGATATCACCCGACAAATTTGGACTTGGTGCACTAGCAATACCGTCCCTGCTATCCCCTATAAGAACCATATCTGCGGGAGTAAACGGAATTTTCAATCCAATCTCAGCAGGATAAACAAACAAGGTTTGGATTATGCCAGAAATTTAGACATTCGCCCATAACTACAGTTTAACTTTCAAAATTTAACCAATATCTTGTGTAACTGATACTTTATCAACTCTATCAGTATATTGTTTATCAAATATCAATTTATTATCTACAAGAAATTTACTATCAGCTTAAACTAATTTCCCATTTCGTGTTTCTGTTGTGTTCACAGGTAAGCTCTCACGCCCATTCAATATATCGCCCTGGCTCGAAAAGGTTTTTGTTAGCCTAGGCAGTGGAGGGGTGTTTCGGAGTTTATCGTTAGCCTAGGGTGGCGGGGTGGTTGTCAACGCTGACTTAGCCGGTGTGGGTGGGTGCCTGGTCGGTTTGGCGCGCAGAATGGAAGGTAGTGCATAGCGTGTGCTTTTCTTCACCCCCCTGTTCCGCTTGCCATGACGGTATATCGTAATGGGAAACTTTCTCCTGTGAAATTTATGACGGGTTTTTAATTCGATCGTTAGTTAGCTTGATTTAATGTTTTTCTGCTCTCTGGATGTTCTTATTCTTACTCATCCCGGAAAACATATGGGAGCAATGATTTTTTAATGTTTCCTAGACCAGCGTTTGTTATTTAACCGATTTTTCAAGATTCGGTTGATTTGGAACTCGAATCTCTTTCTCAAAGATTTTTATTATTATAATTTCATTGGGTTTGAATTTTCTTATGTTTGATTTTCCAACATTATTGTTCACCGCATTATTGCTAAAGTTTCCCTCTCCGTATAGCGACTTTCTCAAAGATTTTTATTATTATTATTTCATTGGGTTTGAATTTTCTTATGTTTGATTTTCCAACATTATTGTTCACCGCATTATTGCTAAAGTTTCCCTCTCCGTATAGCGGGAAAAGGCACGTGTACAATTTCCATCGATTCCCGCCAAAAAGTCTCCTCTGCACTCGCACACATTTTACAATTACCTTCGTTTCAAAGCGGTAGAAAGCGTGCGGGCGGTAGAGAGAGGGGGAAATGGGAACACCTAACAAAGCATTTCTCCCCGTAGCCTTTCTCAATCGTATGGCCTCTTTCTCTCGAAACAAAATTGGGGGAGAAAATATGCCGAAGGCCGTTGCCTAGCAACGCATATCGCCAAAACAACAACAACAACAACAACAACAACAACAACACTTGACAAAACAAAAGGCAAACAGGGTAATAACACAAAAAAATAGCAAGCATCAATACAGTCATCACAGGAACATTAGGCAAACGCGGTAAACCAATACGATAAATACATAGGCTGAAACATGAATATGACAACAGCGATTCCATCAAAACAATGACAATAACTACACGGAAAAACGTCAAAACAATACACAAGAGAGCCTAGCAACGCAGAATGGAGGGGGGCTGGTTGATTTCCCCCCTTTTTCCCCTACGTTCCTGGATTGAGAAGAGGCTTTTGACTCTGCCGTCGAGTTCAAAGCCCGCGTTCAAGGTTACACAGGCAGAATATTTTCTACATTGGCCTGAATATCCTGGCGTTGCGTGCGATGCCCTCCCCCGCGTTATCAGTTCCTAATTTCCTATCGAGCTCTAAAAACAATAACACGGGAGAGAGAGAGAGAGATGGCTAACAGAAAGAAAAAACCATTAGTCCGACGACAAGGATGCTGGAATTGGAAAAACTGGAAGAGAAAAAAAATTGGGCCGTTGTCAGCGATAGCACATTGGTTCCTCCTATAATTGAATTTACTGTTCATATTCAATTCCATACTGTCCAGCTTTGGAGAAATATTTGCTTTTGAGGTGAATCGCGAAGTCAAATTACCTCAAGATTAAGATTTATGGAAGGTTCTCCTTTAGCTTATATGCACCTGGGTCGATCTGGGACCTCAGATAAAAATCAATCCCGCCATAATCTGCGCATTTCCTATCGAGCGCTTTGCGGTAGGCCCAGGATCTGCGAATGGGAAATCGCAGGGTAGGCGTTCTTCTCCCCGTGTTGAGAATAACCTTCGAGCGCTTTGCGGTAGGCCCAGGATCTGCGAATGGGAAATCGCAGGGTAGGCGTTCTTCTCCCCGTGTTGAGAATAACCTTGGCGTTTGTTGTTTGTTCCCATTTTTCTGATTTTATGGCCTCTTTCCTTTTCCTATTCTTCTTATGTTTCACGAGAGGAATCTTTAGAAAGGAAGGTGGGGTTTGTTATTTAGGTCAAATGTTTTTGTCGCAGATTTTTGTTTTTCCTCTTGTGTGTGAAAATCCCATGTTCCGTTTCGAAGGAGCGCTAACCGTGTTGGTATCTCATCTTTATTAACATTTTTACTACTTTTTCCGTTCAGATATTTACGTATGAAAACATCTAGTTCCGAATGAATTTCGAGATATGGAGATCTATACGATTGAGCGATTCTTCAAATGGGTCTAAATTAATTGGCCGTAGATTTTTCCCGCCAATCGCCCCAAATAAAATGAAAAAAAAAAAAAAAAAAAAACATTTTCATTTCCCCAACCTCTCTTCCGCTTCCGCCTTTGTTCCGCTCACCGAATTTTCCAGAAAACTTTATCTTCCTCGAGAATCCTGCATCCTACTCCTGGGAGAACATTCTCGGCGTTTTATTATTATCTTTTACCTTCCCCAAAAACAATATCTTCCTTGTTCCTTGTTCTTCGGATTTTGGCGCCCACTCTTTTTGTGTTTCTGTGCCTCGAGTTGTTTCCTTGTTTTCTTTACTTACCTCTAACTTACCTTTAAGTTGTTTCCTTGTTCTTATTTGTATGTCTATTATTTTGGTCTTTCCTAAATTGTTTCTGGACAATTATTTTCAATTTCGGCCTGGAATGTTCGGAATGTGACTTTTCTCATCTGTTTCTTTTGTTTCTGGATTTTTGGTCGTTTTGTCATCCTCTGGTAGAAGTTGGGTTTGGTCATTTTTATGTATCAGGAATAGTTGTCCGTGTGACTTACCTTGGTTCCCACAGCTTCTGGGGTCCAACCTCAAAACTGGTCCGATTTCCGATTTTTTTTTTTTTAATGTCTCAATGTTTTTATTTCGGTCACATTAGTGGCCTATAAATTTTGATTTAATGAGGTGGATAAATACTATGTTAGGACTGTTACTAATACTAAGTTGTGTGATTTTGATTCTTTTCCTTTTTGCGCCTATTCTGCGTAGAGGCCGATTGATTTTATTCTCATTTTTTATTGTTGATAATTTTAACGATCTCGATTATTCTCGATATTTTAATTTTATTGGCTCTACGTTTGAAATTGAACCAAGAACACAAGGAATTCAGCTAATAATTAAAAAAATAATAATAATAAATAAATAAATAAAAGTTTTCTTGAATTTCACTTCTCTCGGGTGAGTCGTAAAATGGAATTTCAAATTGATAATGTAATTTGTATTTTTTTACGATGTTGAATAATAAACGCATGTACGTCTGTGATGACATCTACCTTTCAGTGAGAATAAAAATAAGCCGGTTCAACTTTTTTTTTACGGTTGGCAATCGTGAAATAGATTAAAAAATCTGGCCCGAAGGTCCAAAAATCTCACGTCTTGGGCCAGCCACTCGCTATCAGGTAGACCTGACAGCGGACTTTTTTAGCCGTACCTGTCAGGTCTACACGCCAAATAAAACCGGGAGGGATAGGACGTTTAAAAACGTTAAATTTTCCCTTCAAATTATCCCTCGGTCAAGCTAATTACTCCCTCCCATTAGAAAGCTCACTTTTCTTCCCTCGAAAGCTTCTCTCCCCCGCCAAGAGAATCCTGCTCCTCCCCAAGTTAAGCTTACTGCTCCCTGACTCCCTCCCAGACAGTTAACAAAACTCCCTCCCTAGCCTGTCAACCTAACTCCCTCCCTCCCTAAGTTCCTACTACTCTACACCCTCCCAAACTGATACAACTCATCAAAGAGTACTCACTCGTACAATCAATCCTCACTACTCTTTTCCTCGGAAAAAGTGTAAAAAAAAGCAGGCAACTTTTCCGTGGGTGGGTGAAAAGCGGGAGGGACTCTTTCCCCCTCCATTTACAGGCTTCGTTCGAGTTTTCAACGATGAATAATTTTTCATTCATTTTTCATTTACGATGTAGAAACGGCCACAACTAACACAGTTACAATTAGCATTAGTAGTACCATGTTGGTATGTATTGTGTATATTTTTAAGTTTTTTTGCCATGTTCTTTATTGTGTGGGTACTATTTTTATGTGTACCGTTTTATGAGTAATGTTTCCACTAACGAATTTCCTCTTGACTCTTATAAGAAGAAGATATGTAGGGTTGTGTGTGCTAACAAGTATTTTTGCCATGTTCTTTATTGTGTGGGTACTATTTTCATGTGTACCGTTTTATGAGTAATGTTTCCACTAACGAATTTCCTCTTGACTCTTATAAGAAGAAGATATGTAGGGTTGTGTGTGCTAATGCTTTTGATTTTGTCTACATAATATGCTCATAATTCTCCTTTAACTCTATCTAAAGCTGTCGATTTTTTCCACATTATGTGTGTTGCTTTTGATTTTGTCTCCATATACTCGTATAACTCTATCTAAAGCTGTTGATTTTCTTCCACATATGTGTAGGTATTGCTTTTGTCTACATATAAAGTAGTGTCTGGTGCTTTCGATATCTATTATGTATGCTTTCGTTTTGTTTTTGTCTGTATGATGTTGCTAGTGGTGAACTAAGTAAGCGTGGCCATCAGAATCTGAAACAAGACAGTAGAGAAGCATCTACGTACCCTTCGATTATCTGGAGACAAATATGGCGAGAGTGCGAAAAGTGCTCACACTTGGAACAACGAGGGGTGGTGTCTGGTGCTTTCGATATCTATTATGTATGCTTTCGTTTTGTTTTTGCCTGTATGATGATGCTAGTGGTGAACTAAGTAAGCGTGGCCATCAGAATCTGAAACAAGACAGTAGAGAAGCATCTACGTACCCTACGATTATCTGGAGACAAATATGGTGAGAGTGCGAAAAGTGCTCACACGTGGAACAACGAGGGATTCAGAATAGCCCCAAGGGCAAGCATTAAAACTGCATCGAGATGGAGAAACACAGATACTAGATAAATCCAAAAATACAGATATTAAAACTAAGTATATACCGAAATAAATCCAAACAAAAATTACTCGAGACGCTGAGTCTAGAGGACACAGAGTGCGAAATATTAAGCTAATTGAACAAAGAGCAGGTCAAAAAAGTACACAAAAAAGTACACGTGGCAGCAGAAAAAGACAAATGCAAAGACAGAAACTCAAAACTGCACGTCGCGCATCGGAGAAATAGGAAACTGCATACGGCATCTTGATAATTCTTGAACTGCATAGGAAATTGCATCTTAAACTGCATAGACATTGCATCTCGAACTGCATGGCCATAGTATCGCTGGGTCAAAAAAGTACACGTGGCAACAGAAAAAGACAAATGCAAAGACAGAAACTCAAAACTGCACGTCGCGCATCAGAGAAATAGGAAACTGCATACTGCATCTTGATAATTCTTGAACTGCATAGGAAATTGCATCTTAAACTGCATAGACATTGCATCTCGAACTGCATGGCCATAGTATCGCTTCGCCCGCGATTCGTCTCGGAAACAAAACTAATTACGGTGTGACACACATTTGTCGACTGCATGCCGGTGAGACGAGTGCCAAAAATCTCATCAGCTAGCCGGAATACAAAGCCGGGGAGAGGAATGCCGCTGCCCGCTGCCGAGGACAGACACAGGTCAGTCGAGAAATAGAACGACGAAAATGGACGTCCTAATATGGAAACTAAACGGGAAAGTGGGGCAAAGATTCCAGGGGATTTTCAGGGAATGATTCTTAGAATAGACGAGAGACGAAAATCCAAGGGAAAACGAGGGATGGAATCCAATAGATCCAAGGGATTCTTGGAATTGAATGATTCCAACGAGGGGCGAAAATCCAACGGAAAACGAGGGGAAAAGGGAAATTCCCTTGGATTCTTGGACGGGGGAAAGATTCTTAGAATAGAATGAATCCAATGAGGGACGAAAATCAAAGGGAAAACGAGGGATAGAATCCAATAGATCCAACGGATTCTTAGGGAAAGAATCCCAGGGATTCTTGGAATTGAATGATTCCAACGAGGGGCGAAAATCCAACGGAAAACGAGGGGAAAAGGGAAATTCCCTTGGATTCTTGGAAAGAATCCCACGGTATGTAAAAAATATGCTTCTAGCGTATTTTTTACATACCGTGTTCTGTTGTTGGTAAGTACGGGTATTGTGTAAAAATTTCTCCTCGCTCCCAGGCATTTCTGATAGTCCAAGTTGTCTAATAGATATGTTACTGATGTTACACGTCCATCAAGTATATGATTATCCTAGATAAATAATAATATAGAATGGATAGTAATTAGAATCTATTAATTATCGTCTAGTTAACTGGCTACTTTATTGAAAGATGATTGATAGTTTGGTGTCTTTTTTTAACATATAGGTATTGATCTATTGATATAGTTTTTTTTTTTGCGTTATTAAAATGAGTTTGTTTACCGCGAATTTGCATGTAGTTTTGTTGTGACGCTTCCAATCTTCCATCTATGGGGAGAAAGTGTTCTAAAAATCTAAAGCATTCGAAATCCGCTCTCTGGTTTAGACCTAAGAGCCAGCTGAACCCAAGAGGGTCAACTTTAGAAATTCGTTGAAAGACCCCGAAAAATACATAATTATGATGTGAATATGTGGCAACTGCTTTTCCAAGTTCCTTTACTAACAGACCACTTCGTACATTACTATCATTATCAACCTTTTTAAGAGAGGATTGGATACTGTTCTCCTTCTACTCTCATCTGAATTAACGCCCTCTTTCTATTTGGAAGATAATTACATTATCCCTCGACTGTCTGTCTACCTTATGTCGCTTTTGAATTTTTGAACGAAAGTGAAATCTCGACCATCTGGAGATATGTACAGGTATACATATATAGGTATCTACTTAGCTCTGATTATTTTCTTCCCGAAATAGAAGAGAGAAGGAGGATAGGATAGGAAAAAGCCAGCTGTTCCGAGAACGAAACTTACCTGATTAGGATAAACTTCGTCCTGGGCGAGACCGAGAAAAAGAACTGAGGTATGATATGAGCACATTGCATACACAGTAGAGATAGCAGGCGTTCATAAGTTTTGAACCCTTATCCTTATTCCTCTAGCCGTCATTAAATTTCAAACAATTTCAAATCAGAGTCCGCTTGTCGCTTGCTAAGCAAAACGGCAAAAAAAGTTTTCAAACGCAGATGATGCTACAAAAAAGGCGCTATGAAAGAAGCTCAGGAAGAGAATTTTCCCCCTCCTATCGTTCGTCTTGAAAACTCACCTTTCCCCGCCTTCAAAATTACCTTGACAAAATATTGTGCAATCACAAAGGTACAAAAACTTGCCCCTTAACAAATAGAGACAAGCCCACTTTTTTCTGAAGTACCTACTCTGAACCTAGGATTTTGAAGACAGGTGGATCTAGTCTCTGATTGATTCTAAACGTTTTGGTCATAATTATATAATCGTATTGTTCACACTTGCTATTTTGTTGTAGTACGATATTTCACACATGTTCCATATATGCTAGGCGAATCCTACGTTATTCCACTACCCTATGATATGTTTGTGTACGAATATACCTCAGTGAAATTACACATTTGGTCGGGGTCCCCACGTGGTAATTTGTCCGTGGTTAATTATAGATGTGGATGTTGTTTTACATAATTATATTCACAATATTGAGCATATTGCGAGTAGAGTAGAGTAGAGTAGAGCGTTCGGGCTGGAGGGCGTTCTTTAACGAATGGTATGTTGGATAATATGCATTGAGTATATTCTGCGAAGAGTTCCACAGATTGGGCCAGGAGTGGGTTTCCATATGCATATGCCCTAGTGATGATGAATTCTGCAACATATTGGCAACCAATATGGGTGAAGGTCAGCTCGAATTCGCATGTAGTTTTGTTGTGACGCTTCCAATCTTCCATCTATGGGGAGAAAGTATTCTAAAGCATTCGAAATCCGCTCTCTGGTTTAGACCTAAGAGCCAGCTGAGCCCAAGAGGGCCAACTTTAGAAATTCGTTGAAAGACCCCGAAAAATACATATGATGTGAATATGTGGCAACTGCTTTCCTAAGTTCCTTTACTAACAGACCACTTCGTACATTACTGTCATTATCAACCTTTTTAAGAGAGGATTGGACACTGTTCTTCTACTCTGTGAAGATAGCCATCTGAATTAACGCCCTCTTTCTGTTTGGAAGATAATTACATTATCCCTCGACTGTCTGTCTACCTTACTGTTCTCCTTCTACTCTGTGAAGATAGCCATCTGAATTAACGCCCTCTTTCTGTTTGGAAGATAATTACATTATCCCTCGACTGTCTGTCTACCTTATGTCGCTTTTGAATTTTTGAACGAAAGTGAAATCTCGACCATCTGTTGATAAAACGAATGGGGTCTTACCTGTCCCTTAACAAATAGAGACAAGCCCACTTTTTTCTGAAGTACCTACTCTGAATCTAGGATTTTGAAGACAGGTGGATCTAGTCTCTGATTGATTCTAAACGTGTTGGTCATAATTATATAATCGTATTGTTCACACTTGCTATTTTGTTGTAGTACGATATTTCACACATGTTCCATATATGCTAGGCGAATCCTACGTTATTCCACTGCCCTATGATGTGTTTGTGTACGAATGAAATTACACATTTGGTCGGGGTCCCCACGTGGTAATTTGTCCGTGGTTAATTATAGATGTGGATGTTGTTTTACATAATTATATTCTTTGGTCGGGGTCCCCACGTGGTATTTTATCCGTGGTTAATTATAGATGTGGATGTTGTTTTACATAATTATATTCACAATATTGAGCATGTTGCGAGTAGAGCGTTCGGGCTGGAGGGCGTTTTTTAACGAATGGTATGTTGGATAATATGCATTGAGTATATTCTGCGAAGAGTTCCCAAAATGTAAATATCGTCTGTGGGGCTGTTTCTTTCTGTGATTGGTGTGTGCCAAATATTTTGAGCCCATTGAAAGAAAAGCTAATACCTTATCTCAGATCTTTTGCACCTTAATTTCTCAGAACAGATTTTCTAAAAAATGCTGTTAGTCATTTTCAGGAGCGGCCTCGCGAGCTGATTCCCTCTTCCGCTTCTAGTTTAGAAAGCAAATGTAATCAAAATATGTATAAGAGGAGTACACAGGAAGACGGAAATTCCCCCGAGTATACGGCAAGAAAAATCAACATGCAAGGAACACAGTTTCCCTCGCTTTTTCCTCTGCGTCAGCCTTATTAAATTTCAAACAATTTGAAATCAGAGTCCGCTTGCCGCTTGCTAACGGCAAAAAAAGTTTTCAAACGCAGAATGATGCTACAAAAAAGGCGCTATGAAAGAAGCTCAGGAAGAGAATTTTCCCCCTCCTATCGGTCGTCTTGAAAACTCACCTTTCCCCGCCTTCAAAATTACCTTGACAAAATATTGTGCAATCACAAAGGTACAAAAACTTGAATACACAAAAGCGTGGAAAAAGGGAGGAAAGGACAAGTTCTTTTTATGAAAAACAGAACAAGAGATAAAGAAATTTGAAGGGTGAGGGGATTGAGAAGGTAAAAAATATTTTTGGTACTACAAATTTGGACTTGGTGCACTAGCAATACCGTCCCTGCTATCCCCTATAAGAACCATATCTGCGGGAGTAAACGGAATTTTCAATCCAATCTCAGCAGGATAAACAAACAAGGTTTGGATTATGCCAGAAATTTAGACATTCGCCCATAACTACAGTTTAACTTTCAAAATTTAACCAATATCTTGTGTAACTGATACTTTATCAACTCTATCAGTATATTGTTTATCAAATATCAATTTATTATCTACAAGAAATTTACTATCAGCTTAAACTAATTTCCCATTTCGTGTTTCTGTTGTGTTCACAGGTAAGCTCTCACGCCCATTCAATATATCGACGAACTTTGTCATGGTGTTTGTTCACTCCGAGTAAGTTACACTTCATGCTGATTGCATTCGGTAGAGTTTTTTGCAATAGCGAATTCTGTTAGGAACAATACGAGACATAAATATCAGTAGTGGCACTGTGATAAATATCAAATAGTGGGATTGGATAGTGTAGTAATCTAGTAATAGTAATTGTTTATCAGCAAAGCAGGAGCGGCTGATAGTATTGTAGATATTGGAATGAAAATAGTAGGCAGTATAGTAGTAGTCAGTCACAGTAGTAATTAGAATAGTACGCTCAGTTGTAGATAATGTAGATGAGGAAAACGAGTATGAATAGAAAAAGCATTCGATGCACCTCACACTCACGGCAAGCAGGAAAATCAGGTATTGATCCAAGTCAACGATAAAAATATCGCCAAAACAACAACACTTGACACAACAAAAGGCAAACAGGGTAATAACACAAAAAAATAGCAAGCATCAATACAGTCATCACAGGAACATTAGGCAAACGTGGTAAACCAATACGATAAATACATGGGCTGAAACATGAATATGACAACAGCGATTCCATCAAAACAATGACAATAACTACACGGAAAAACGTCAAAACAATACACAAGACAGTTCTAAAAACAATAACACGGGAGAGAGAGAGATGGCTAACAGAAAGAAAAAACCATTAGTCTGACGACAAGGATGCTGGAATTGGAAAAACTGGAAGAGAAAGAAAATTGGGCCGTTGTCAGCGATAGCACATTGGTTCCTCCTATAATTGAATTTACTGTTCACATTCAATTCCATACTGTCCATCTTTGGAGAAAGATTTGCTTTTGAGGTGAATCGCGAAGTCAAATTATCTCAAGATTTATGGAAGGTTCTCCTTTAGCTTATATGCACCTGGGTCGATCTGGGACCTCAGATAAAAATCAATCCCGCCATAATCTGCGCTGCTAAGTCTCAGTACACCCAAAACTCGCTCAACTTCGTACACAAAAACACGACTCCGAGGGCCCAGCCCGAGGCTTAGGTGTAAAGGCAAACAGCCCTAAAGGATGGGTTCTACGAATCTCTAGACTCAAAACTCGAAGGAGGAAGTAGATGCTTTCACTTGGTACAATTCTTCTCTTATCACTGCTAGTAGTTACTTCACTGGTTGCTAGAGTTGCTATAGTAGCTATGTACGTTTGATGCGGATGGCATCTATTGTCCAGGTCTTGGTCGAGTGCACTCAGCCTCAATACGAGAGTTTTCTTTCGCCCGGGAAAATCTAGAATAGATTCTAGATCTACCGTCTTGAATGGAAATCTACGCTGTCTCAGGTCTCAATCTTGTAGATATAGATTGTACGGAATACTGATTTGTAGGTTTTACTTTGAGTATAAATCGATGATTTACAAGTCTGCATAGCCCGCCAACAAGTAATCTCATCGCTTAGGCTGGAGTTTACCAACTTGGGATATTTTCCAGAAAACTTTATCTTCCTCGAGAATCCTGCATCCTACTCCTGGGAGAACATTCTCGGCGTTTTATTATTATCTTTTACCTTCCCCAAAAACAATATCTTCCTTGTTCCTTGTTCTTCGGATTTTGGCGCCCACTCTTTTTGTGTTTCTGTGCCTCGAGTTGTTTCCTTGTTTTCTTTACTTACCTCTAACTTACCTTTAAGTTGTTTCCTTGTTCTTATTTGTATGTCTATTATTTTGGTCTTTCCTAAATTGTTTCTGGACAATTATTTTCAATTTCGGCCTGGAATGTTCGGAATGTGACTTTTCTCATCTGTTTCTTTTGTTTCTGGATTTTTGGTCGTTTTGTCATCCTCTGGTAGAAGTTGGGTTTGGTCATTTTTATGTATCAGGAATAGTTGTCCGTGTGACTTACCTTGGTTCCCACAGCTTCTGGGGTCCAACCTCAAAACTGGTCCGATTTCCGATTTTTTTTTTTTTAATGTCTCAATGTTTTTATTTCGGTCACATTAGTGGCCTATAAATTTTGATTTAATGAGGTGGATAAATACTATGTAATGTCTCAATGTTTTTATTTCGGTCACATTAGTGGCCTATAAATTTTGATTTAATGAGGTGGATAAATACTATGTTAGGACTGTTACTAATACTAAGTTGTGTGATTTTGATTCTTTTCCTTTTTGCGCCTATTCTGCGTAGAGGCCGATTGATTTTATTCTCATTTTTTATTGTTGATAATTTTAACGATCTCGATTATTCTCGATATTTTAATTTTATTGGCTCTACGTTTGAAATTGAACCAAGAACACAAGGAATTCAGCTAATAATTAAAAAAATAATAATAATAAATAAATAAATAAAAGTTTTCTTGAATTTCACTTCTCTCGGGTGAGTCGTAAAATGGAATTTCAAATTGATAATGTAATTTGTATTTTTTTACGATGTTGAATAATAAACGCATGTACGTCTGTGATGACATCTACCTTTCAGTGAGAATAAAAATAAGCAGGTTCAACTTTTTTTACGGTCGGCAATCGTGAAATAGAGAGATTAAAAAATCTGGCCCGAAGGTCCAAAAATCTCACGTCTTGGGCCAGCCACTCGACCTGACAGCGGACTTTTTTAGCCGTACCTGTCAGGTCTACACGCCAAATAAAACCGGGAGGGATAGAACAAAACGTTAAATTTTCCCTTCAAATTATCCCTCGGTCAAGCTAATTACTCCCTCCCATTAGAAAACTTTTTTTCTTCCTTCGAAAGCTTCTCTCCCCCGCCAAGAGAATCCTGCTCCTCCCCAAGTTAAGCTTACTGCTCCCTGACTCCCTCCCAGACAGTTAACAAAACTCCCTCCCTAGCCTGTCAACCTAACTCCCTCCCTCCCTAAGTTTCTACTACTCTACACCCTCTCAAACTGATACAACTCATCAAAGAGTACTCACTCGTACAATCAATCCTTACTACTCTTTTCCTCGGAAAAAGTGTAAAAAAAAAAGCAGGCAACTTTTCCGTGGGTGGGTGAAAAGCGGGAGGCGCGGGAGGGGAGACTCTTTCCCCCTCCATTTACAGGCTTCGTTCGAGTTTTCAACGATGAATAATTTTTCATTCATTTTTCATTTACGATGTAGAAACGCGTTCAACGTACCTATCTCGTAAGGACGAGAGAGAAAGTGGAGGAGGATGAGAGAGGGACTGTGTGAAAAATGTAGAAACGCTTCTTGTTAGTATTTTAACAGGTAGGGGAGCACGGAGGGGGGACTTGGGTGGGAAGGCACCTAGAAGTAGAAGAAGAAAGCGGGGGAGGATAGGAAATATAGCAAGGTGGAGAAACATTGTTGGTTTTTTTTCCAAGGTGTTTTTGTTTTTATATTCTTTCTCCACCTTTTTCTGCATTTCCCTTGAGCTTTTCAACACGAGTTCGTTTTCTTTCTCTTCCCTTTCAATGAGTACATAGGTTAATAGAAAGTCTTTGTCTGCAAATTGAAAAATAGGGAGGGAGTTTTTGTAAAGGAATAGAGCAACACGATTGCTTTGAATACGATGAAAGTTCTAGGCCAAAGAAGCAGGCAATTAAATCGTACGGGGAAAAAATCCATTTATTGATCTTTCAAAAGCTGTTGACACGTTGAAGTTCAAACTTAATGAAGTGAATTCTGGATAGAGCAGTATAAGCCCATTTATCCCCTTGGGAAATAATCGAAATAAACAACATTAATTGAATCGGGAGAAAAGCATGAACGGACGACACCGACAGTAAAAGCATTTGACACGTTAAGGTGGTTGGGTGTTCCCCAAGGTTAATGTACCACGACCAAGATCACAAGACCCGTGAAGGGTACAGAGGAGTTCCTTTCATATAAATACGTAATCCAACACACACATTACAAGATGAGATTAGATTAACACATTTTTTATGTGTTTTACATTGAGATTTCTGTTTCAAGTACAAGCTTCACAACAACATGTGTTGATACAAAGTAAGATGTTAAATTAAGTGAAACAATATGATTATCACATTAGCCTATATCCTACCTAACGTTGCTTAGCGGGATGAGAATCCGCTAGTCAGAGATTGAAGAGGAAGCAGGGTACATTAAGAAACGATGACAGATGACAAGGAAATGAAACGGGAGGAGGAGGAAGAGGAGAAGAAGGAGGAGGCGGCAAAGAAAAATAAATATCAATCTGGAATGACTAAAAACTTCGCGCATTAAGACCCGAACTGGCAAGGGGGGTGCGATGGTGAGAAATTGATTGGGCTTATGGGAATAAATCTCAGGGACTCAGGGATGAAGCGAATCTCAATGAAATCAAGGGATCGCTTACACGATTAAGCTAGCCAGTAGGAGCGCGAACGTCAAGAGTTCGAAGCGCCACGCCGCCAGGGCTATCGTAACACGAAATGGAATTTCAAGGTTTTCTACGACAAAGGGCAAAGCCACTCCCTAAAGTCCCTAAACGAGACATGGTTTATGATGGTTTGAAGGCGTTCTTTAACATCCTGTGTTAACGTGGTGCATCCCAGATTTTGTCACTCTGTATATCCCCTGTTAAGCCGGTTATCTTATCGCCGAGCACACACAAGTCAAGTTTTACTCCTTCCTTGCCCCCCCATATCAACAGAAATTAAATACAATATCATTGAAACGAGTGAAGAGACAACAAACAAACAGAGCTGAGAGATTCCCATTGGCGTTGTTGACATGGTGGTTATTATTGTTTGCTTATCAGAATCAATATTTGATTTTTGGTTACAAAGAAAACATTTGATGAGGTGAGGTGTGATTCTAAATTCTAGTTGACACTGGAGAGTCTCTATCGAACCAGTGCCCTGTCACTTGACAAAACAAATGATTGAAATGATGAATGAAGATACACTATAGTAAAGTAAGGGAAATCGGGTAAGAAAGTCGATGGAAGAAGTTTCGCCAAAAAATAGAGACATCCTGTAGATTTGTAGAAGCGATCAATTTATATGCCTATCTCCTTAAAAACTTGTACCCATGCTTTGATAGCCTGTACCCATGATATCTGTATAGGTATCATGTAGACCCTGTGTCGTGTAGCTATAATGTAGCTATCATGTGGAGAATTCCCTCTATATGTGAATGAATCCTTGAGTATGCACACACACACGCACAAGTGAACAACCGGCTGTATCACAACCAATCTCAGCCAGATGAGTGGACAGGAATGGAGGGAAATTTTTTATGTTCTTCCAGAGGTCACGAAGGTTAAAAGGGGCGGAGGGAAAGGCATTTAAAAGTTTTTTTTTTTACTTTTTTTGACCTTTGCAATTTTCACGATGAAAAAGTCTGACGAGGGAGAAGAAAGGGGGAATTTCAGTCTCATGAGGGAAAAGAAAGCGGAAATTTTAGTCTGACTAGGGACGGGAGAGATTGGGGAGCTTCACTAACCTCGTTTTTCCCTCAATTGATCCTTTTTTTGCCCTTCAAAAGTTGAAATGCCCGCCATATTTTACCTTGCTCTTTTGCCTCCTTTAAATCGAAGAGCTTTCTTTGAATGAATATTGTTCAGACACTGGTAGTTAGGCGGACATTCTTTGGATAGTTTTCCCATTGTCGCGACTGCTGTGAGAAGCTGAGAAGTTACGAACAAGAATGAATAGAACCAAAAAACTTCTGAAGATGAAGAAGAAGAAAACGATGATGAAAAAGAAGAAGAAAACGACGATGAAAAAGAAGAAGAAGGATTACCTTGGTGACCAATATGACAGTCTGAGGAATGTGTTTCATTCACAGACATGTGGATTTGATGCCAGGCATAACATAGGTATATGCCTATATGAGATCCATAACATATACGCAGGTTTCACGGTTCATACAAAGCCACAGGGCCGTCCTCGGAGGAGTCCCTTCGGTCCTATGGGGGGGGGGGCCCGGTATTTTCAAAAGGGCCCTAAACTAGGCTTTTCCCCCCTGAAGTTGGAAAAAAAATCCTAGGGAAATCCTTAAAAACATTTGTACAATTAAATGATTTTTTTAAGAGTTAGGAAAAATGTTGGTCACCCTAGTAAGCTTGGAGGGTAGCGCGTCTGCCTTGTAAGCGCTAGGTCTGCAATTCCCGCGCGGGTCGAACTTTGTCCTGAACAGATAAGGTTCGTTCTCAGAACGGCTGGCTTTTTCCTATCCTGTCCTCTCTTCGATTTCGGGACGATCAAGCCTCAGTTATCTGTCGACGGCCCTGCAAAGTCACACAATGATGCTACCACTCTACAAAGAATAGACAAAAAAAAAACTAGTTACAAAACTATAAATGAACTGCTTAATGGTATCACACCATTGATACGCGGTTCAAGCGTGGAGGGACCCCCTATTGTCGAGGTGGCGTCTAGCTTGTCAGATATTAAGGTGGGTACCTACTCTCCAATGCCTAATACCTACTGTTGGTACTAGTAATATATAGGACCAAGGTATATATTACCTACTCTAGGAATAGTAATACATATTACATACGAACATACGCAGGACCACATATTACATACATGGGAGCTCTTTCAGTAAGTAACATGGCTATTCATCTACTACTATTTCCTGTGCAAGTACGGTAAACTGGGGTAATCTTTGGCCCATGAGGGTAACATTGGCTCTGAAGGGTTACTTTGACCAGATTCCTTTTCCGTTTGTGGCTTTTTCCTATCCTGTCCTCTCTTCGATTTCGGGACGATAAAGCCTCAGCTATCTGTCGACGGCCCTGCAAAGTCACACAATGATGCTACCACTCTACAAAGAATAGACAAAAAAAACTAGTTACAAAACTATAAATGAACTGCTTAATGGTATCACACCATTGATACGCGGTTCAAGCGTGGAGGGACCCCCTATTGTCGAGGTGGCGTCTAGCTTGTCAGATATTAAGGTGGGTACCTACTCTCCAATGCCTAATACCTACTGTTGGTACTAGTAATATATAGGACCAAGGTATATATTACCTACTCTAGGAATAGTAATACATATTACATACGAACATACGCAGGACCACATATTACATACATGGGAGCTCTTTCAGTAAGTAACATGGCTATTCATCTACTACTATTTCCTGTGCAAGTACGGTAAACTGGGGTAATCTTTGGCCCATGAGGGTAACATTGGCTCTGAAGGGTTACTTTGACCAGATTCCTTTTCCGTTTGAAATTATGGAACTGTGATGCCTTTTCCTTTGAGGGTAATACTCTCCCTTGGTTTAACTGGATTTAGGACATCTTTTCCTTTGAGGGTAATATTCTCCTTTGGTTTAATTTAAGAACGAACGAAATGAACTCGAAGTTGTGTGCTTGTTTCACCTTCACTGTCGTACCTAACGGTACACAAAGTAAATTTTCTCAAGAGATTTTGAGCTCGAATCGGGTGTTTGGGCCCCCAAAGCCCCCCCCCCGGGTACTCTCCAATGCCTAATACTTACTCTTGGTACTAGTAATATATAGGACCAAGGTACATATTACCTACTCTAGGAATAGTAAAATACATAGTACATACATAGGACCTCTTACATTGAGATTGGGACCTCTTTCAGTAAATAACATGGCTATTCATCTACTACTAATTCCTGCGCAAGTACGGTAAACTGGGGTAATCTTTGGCCCATGAGGGTAACATTGGCTCTGAAGGGTTACTTTGACCAGATTCCTTTTCCGTTTGAAATTATGGAACTGTGATGCCTTTTCCTTTGAGGGTAATACTCTCCCTTGGTTTAACTGGATTTAGGACATTTTTCCCTTTGAGGGTAATATTCTCCTTTGGTTTAATTTAAGAAATTAAGAACGAACGAAATGAACTCGAAGTTGTGTGCTTGTTTCACCTTCACTGTCGTGCCTAACGGTACACAAAGGAAAATTTTCTCAAGAGATTTTGAGCTCGAATCGGGTGTTTGGGCCCCAAAAGCCCCCCCGGACAATGACACCCCAGCTTACGGTTATCTAATGAGTTACTTTTCAGTAATGGATATATGTTAGGTATTCGGGTTCTCCTAGTAATGGGATATCGGTAGTGGTTAATTTTGGTGGCAGTGAATTCCACACACACACGGTAGATGTGTAGAGGCAAGTGAAGAAGTTATGACCTTGGATTTTTGTGTACAGGGTGTCCCTCTGTCCGCTGGCAACCCCCCAAAAAAAACACTTCGTGTTAAAAAATTAACGTCAAGAGTTACCCTCCACAAAAAAGTACTGATATAAAAGTTGACACTAAAGAGTTGCTAACGAACCAGTGCCCTGTCACTTGACAAAATAAATGATTGAAATGATGAATGAAGATACACTATAGTAAAGTAAGGGAAATCGGGTAAGAAAGTCGATGGAAGAAGTTTCGCCAAAAAAAGATGGAAAAAGTTCAGCAGTTCGCAGTTCAGCCAGATGAGTGGACCGGAATGGAGGGAAATTTTTTATGTTCTTCCAGAGGTCACGAAGGTTTAAAAGGGGCGGAGGGAAAGGCATTTGAAAGTTTTTTTTTACTTTTTTTTGACCTTTGCAATTTTCATGATGAAAAAGTCTGACGAGGGAGAAGAAAGGGGGAATTTCAGTCTCATGAGGGAAAAGAAAGCGGAAATTTTAGTCTGACTAGGGACGGGAGGGATTGGGGAGCTTCACTAACCTCGTTTTTCCCCCAATTGATCCTTTTTTTGCCCTTCAAAAGTTGAAATGCCCGCCATATTTTACCGTGCTCTTTTGCCTCCTTTAAATCGAAGAGCTTTCTTTAAATGAATAATGTTCAGACACTGGTAGTTGGGCGGACATCCTTGGGATAGTTTTCCCATTGTCGCGACTGCTGTGAGAAGCTGAGAAGTTACGAACAAGAATGAATAGAACCAAAAAACTTCTGAAGACTCCAAAAACCCAATGTTGCGTCATTACTTTTTCCGATATGTCCCGCCATTTACGAGATTCGTATAAGCTTAACCCATCCTTTATGGCCGTCTAGCCCCCACACCTAAGCCTCAGATTGGGCTTTTTGTGTATGGAGTTAAATAGGCGGCATGTTGAGCAACGCTGTTCACACTAAGGTCAAGGGAATTCCTAGATCTGTCTAACCTATCCCGATAATCAACAATCTTGCGCTAAAATTAGCTACCCAAAGCCCGCGGATCATTTTGCCCTTCAAAAGTTGAAATCCCCGCCATATTTTACCGTGCTCTTTTGCCTCCTTTAAATCGAAGAGCTTTCTTTGAATGAATAATGTTCAGACACTGGTAGTTGGGCGGACATTCTTGGGATAGTTTTCCCATTGTCGCGACTGCTGTGAGAAGCTGAGAAGTTACGAACAAGAATGAATAGAACCAAAAAACTTCTGAAGATGAAGAAGAAAACGACGATGAAAAAGAAGAAGAAGGATTACCTTGGTGAACAATATGACAGTCTGAAGAATGTGTTTCATTCACAGACAAGAAGAAGAAGAAAACGACGATGAAAAAGAAGAAGAAGGATTACCTTGGTGAACAATATGACAGTCTGAAGAATGTGTTTCATTCACAGATATGTGGATTTGATGCCAGGCATAACATAGGTCTATGCCTATATGAGATCCATAACATATACGCAGGTTTCACGGTTCATACAAAGCCACAGGGCCGTCCTCGGGGGAGTCCCTTCGGTCCTATTGGGGGGGGGGCCCGGTATTTTCAAAAGGGCCCTAAACTAGGCTTATCCCCCCTGAAGTTGGAAAAAAAATCCTAGGGAAATCCTTAAAAACATTTGTACAATTAAATGATTTTTTTAAGAGTTAGGAAAAATGTTGGTCACCCTAGTAAGCTTGGAGGGTAGCGCGTCTGCCTTGTAAGCGCTAGGTCTGCAATTCCCGCGCGGGTCGAACTTTGTCCTGAACAGATAAGGTTCGTTCTCAGAACGGCTGGCTTTTTCCTATCCTGTCCTCTCTTCGATTTCGGGACGATCAAGCCTCAGTTATCTGTCGACGGCCCTGCAAAGTCACACAATGATGCTACCACTCTACAAAGAATAGACAAAAAAAAAACTAGTTACAAAACTATAAATGAACTGCTTAATGGTATCACACCATTGATACGCGGTTCAAGCGTGGAGGGACCCCCTATTGGACAAAAAAAACTAGTTACAAAACTATAAATGAATTGCTTAATGGTATCACACCATTGATACGCGGTTCAAGCGTGGAGGGACCCCCTATTGTCGAGGTGGCGTCTAGCTTGTCAGATATTAAGGTGGGTACTCTCTAATGCCTAATACCTACTCTTGGTACTAGTAATATATAGGACCAAGGTATATATTACCTACTCTAGGAATAGTAATACGTATTACATACCCAGGACCACATATTCCATACATGGGACCTCTTTCAGTAAATAACATGGCTATTCATCTACTACTAATTCCTGCACAAGTACGGTAAACTGGGGTAATCTTTGGCCCATGAGGGTAACATTGCCTCTGAAGGGTTACTTTACCAGATTCCTTTTCCGTTTGAAATTATGGAACTGTGATGCCTTTTCCTTTGAGGGTAATACTCTCCCTTGGTTTAACTGGATTTAGGACATTTTTCCCTTTGAGGGTAATATTCTCCTTTGGTTTAATTTAAGAACGAACGAAATGAACTCGAAGTTGTGTGCTTGTTACACCTTCACTGTCGTGCCTAACGGTACACAAAGGAAATTTTCTCAAGAGATTTTGAGCTCGAATCGGGTGCCCCAAAAGCCCCCCCCGGACAATGACACCCCAGCTTACGGTTATCTAATGAGTTACTTTTCAGTAATGGATATATGTTAGGTATTCGGGTTCTCCTAGTAATGGGATATCGGTAGTGGTTAATTTTGGTGGCAGTGAATTCCACACACACACGGTAGATGTGTAGAGGCAAGTGAAGAAGTTATGACCTTGGATTTTTGTGTACAGGGTGTCCCTCTGTCCGCTGGCAACTCCGGGTATCCTTGCCCTCCCCATGGTTCGTGGCATTTGAGAGTGCTAAAATTATAGCTTGGTAGCGCCACAAACGCAAAAAGTCATACATACACAAGAACTCGTTTAGAGTGCGGGAGTAAAGGGACTGTTTAGCCACATTCTGGCAGTATAAGCAAGGTATATTCTATTCTGATTCAACTCATGTGACTAATCGGTTTTTTGTGTTCTATCTGTTTCAGGTGAGACTACGTTCCATTGTATAGTTTCCTTATTGAAAGGAGTCAAAGCTTTGCTAGTGTCGTAAGTCTTCAAACCGTATGGTAAGTCAATCAAACCTTTGAGACATGTTCAGCACCGCATCGGTGGAAAGTGGAATTTTAGAGACATCGTATATTCTATTCTGTTTCAACTCATATGACTAATCCGTTTTTTGTGTTCTATCTGTTTCAGGTGAGACTACGTTCCATTGTATAGTTTCCCAGTGGCGTAGCGTCTATGTATGGCGGCCATACAACTCAAAAGTTTACTCTAATGCCCATAAATATTAATGGCATGTACCTACTGTGATGGGACTTGGTAGACCTGTGCATGAGCCCTACAAGGCCCTACACTTGAATTTAGACCACGCTACGCCACTGTAGTTTCCTTATTGAAAGGAGTCAAAGCTTTGCTAGTGTAGTAAGTCTTCAAACCGTATGGTAAGTCAATCAAACCTTTGAGACATGTTCAGCATCGCATCGGTGGAAAGTGGAACTATAGCGACATCCTGTAGATTTGTAGAAGCGTTCAATTTATATGCCTATCTCCTTAAAAACTTGTACCCATGCTTTGATAGCCTGTACCCATGATATCTGTATAGGTATCATGTAGTTGTAGACCCTGTGTCGTGTAGCTATCATGTGGAGAATTCCCTCTATATGTGAATGAATCCTTGAGTATGCACACACACACACAAGTGAACAACCGGCTGTATCACAACCTATAGCTATACCTATATCACATATCTATGCTATGTATATTCCATATAACTAAGTATGTAGAATCCCATATACATAACTAATATCTAAATACCCTGTGTCGTGTAGCTATAATGTAGCTATCATGTGGAGAATTCCCTCTATATGTGAATGAATCCTTGAGTATGCACACACACACGCACAAGTGAACAACCGGCTGTATCACAACCAATAGCTATACCTATATCACATATCTATGCTATGTATATTCCATATAACTAAGTATGTAGAATCCCATATACATAACTATACCTTATCCATTTGAATATGGCAGCAAGGAGTCATCGACCCAAAATGAAAGAACCAATCAGAATGCGAGAACTCCTTGCATTTATATTATTTCATATAATTTCATTTATACTGACAAATCCTCTCATAGATTGAGCCAGAAGATCCAAGTTTCTTTTATATTTTGAAGTTTGTTTTATCTTTTTGATAGTTGCCCGTTAAGATAACCGGCGATCAGTAATGGCCATTTTTATTGACACTTTGCACCTACGTTCTACGGCCTCTAATGGGAATTTTATTTGGATGTGGGAACATGCTTTCTAAAATCCATGTCTTCACTGCACTTTTTCCGAACTATATTGATTTGGCATCCTCTCATAGATTGGGCCAAAAGATCCAAGTTACTTTTATCTTTTATAGTTGCCCGTTAAGATAACCGGCGATCAGTAATGGCCATTTTTATTGACACTTTGCACCTACGTTTTACGACCTCTAATGGGAATTTTATTTGGATGTGGGAACATGCTTTCTAAAATCCATGTCTTCACTGCACTTTTTCCGAACTATATTGATTTGGGATCATGCTTTCTAAGTATCTTTTTTACTTTCCTTAATTTCTTCTACTGCATACTTTCCCCCAATTCTGTTTTGGGGTCAGCTTAACCACTTTCCTTCGATGTTGAAAAGTTTGAAATCCCATGTCATCGATATGTATGTTCTCTTGTCTAGGTTTTCTAGCACCCATGTAGGTACATGTGTTTGCTCCCATTTTTAGTTTCCTAGGGTTATCGAAAGTGATTTATCGGAAGTAGACTTGTGATATTTGGAGAGGGTTATCGGCCCATTTCGGTGATATTTTCGTTTGGGGTTATCATGGGACCTGTGTTGTTCTCTTCCCTTGGGCTATCAAGGTTTGGTGTTATCTTGGTGTTAAAGTGAGTGTTGGGAAACTGATTTCATGGACAATTCCTTTGCTGAGATTTTTTTCTCCTTTTTTTTACTAATTTTAGGTGATATCGACTCATATTTCGTATGGAACGGTCTGCTCGGCTTTTTTGATCTTGATGGTCAATATCAATCATTAGTCACCTTTTTAAACAAAATCCCACTTTCCGTACTTTCTCATTGTTATGAGTTAAAAGTACAATATTATCGTTGTTATTAGCCAGTAGGAAATTTCCACCATTCTTTTGAGTTTGACTACTTGATCCAGGGGGATCATTTTGAATTTTCTTTGAACTTCGTTGTGATTTTCTATCCGTCTGTCATCTTGTTTAGGGTTTCCCTGGGCCTTCTTTGGTCCGTGCTGACTCCTGACTAGACCAGAGATTTTGTTCATGCTGTGTTTATTTATGTGGTTTTTCCCCAGAAAATTTGAT
>NW_007377679.1:193951-211302 GCF_000475195.1 Diaphorina citri
TTTTTTTTCTAGTTAAGCAAGGTCTTTTTACTGAACTGTTACTTGTATGTATTCTTTAACCCATCAAATATACGAGACCTTGTTTAGACTGCTGGGGTAAAGGGACTTTTCAGTCCTATTCGGGCAGGATAAACAAGGTATATTCTATTCTATTCTATCTATGCTATGTATATTCCATATAACTAAGTATGTAGAATCCCATATACATAACTAATATCTAAATATATGCTTTATCATATACACTTATATCTGTGTATGTATCCCATATAACTAATATCTAATGCCATATACACTTATATCTATGTATGAACCGGCACTTATGTAACGTACATACCTGTTCATATACACATGTGACTGCGAGAGGCACCTATCTCGAAAAGCATGTTACATAAGGGCCTTGATTACATATGTCGGTTTTTATGTACTTACATATGTGCTCTGTGTGATAGAGAAAGAAAGATACTGCTTGTAAGAGAAAGAGAGAGAGAGGGGAGGGGGTCCATATAGGTTTCTATGTACTCAAATACTGCTGTGACTATCGCTTTTTACGAGTTCATTTATATTATGAAAAGCATGTTACATAAGGGCTTTGATTACATATGTCGGTTTTTATGTACTTACATGTGTGCTCTGTGTGATAGAGAAAGAGAAAGAAAGATACTGCTTGTAAGAGAAAGAGAGAGAGAGACTGCTTGTAAGATAGAAGATAGAGAGAGGGGAGGGGGTCCATATAGGTTTCTATGTACTCAAATACTGCTGTGACTATCGCGTTTTACGAGTTCATTTATATTATTTCATATAATTTCATTTATACTGACACATCCTCTCATAGATTGGGCCAAAAGATCCAAGTTACTTTTATCTTTTATAGTTGCCCGTTAAGATAACCGGCGATCAGTAATGGCCATTTTTATTGACACTTTGCACCTACGTTCTACGGCCTCTAATGGGAATTTTATTTGGATGTGGGAACATGCTTTCTAAAATCCATGTCTTCACTGCACTTTTTCCGAACTATATTCCGATTTGGGATCATGCTTTCTAAGTATCTTTTTTACTTTCCTTAATTTCTTCTACTGCATACTTTCCCCCAATTCTGTTTTGGGGTCAGCTTAACCACTTTCCTTCGATGTTGAAAAGTTTGAAATCCCATGTCATCGATATGTATGTTCTCTTGTCTAGGTTTTCTAGCACCCATGTAGGTACATGTGTTTGCTCCCATTTTTAGTTTCCTAGGGTTATCGAAAGTGATTTATCGGAAGTAGACTTGTGATATTTGGAGAGGGTTATCGGCCCATTTCGGTGATATTTTCGTTTGGGGTTATCATGGGACCTGTGTTGTTCTCTTCCCTTGGGCTATCAAGGTTTGGTGTTATCTTGGTGTTAAAGTGAGTGTTGGGAAACTTAAAAGTTTGAAATCCCATGTCATCGATATGTATGTTCTCTTGTCTAGGTTTTCTAGCACCCATGTAAGTACATGTGTTTGCTCCCATTTTTAGTTTCCTAGGGTTATCGAAAATGATTTATCGGAAGTAGACTTGTGATATTTGGAGAGGGTTATCGGGCCATTTCGGTGATATTTTCGTTAGGGGTTATCATGGGACCTGTGTTGTTCTCTTCCCTTGGGCTATCAAGGTTTGGTGTTATCTTGGTGTTAAAGTGAGTGTTGGGAAACTGATTTCATGGACAATTCCTTTGCTGAGATTTTTTTCTCCTTTTTTTTTACTAATTTTAGGTGATATCGACTCATATTTCGTATGGAACGGTCTGCTCGGCTTTTTTGATCTTGATGGTCAATATCAATCATTAGTCACCTTTTTAAACAAAATCCCACTTTCCGTACTTTCTCATTGTTATGAGTTAAAAGTACAATATTATCGTTGTTATTAGCCAGTAGGAAATTTCCACCATTCTTTTGAGTTTGACTACTTGATCCAGGGGGATCATTTTGAATTTTCTTTGAACTTCGTTGTGATTTTCTATCCGTCTGTCATCTTGTTTAGGGTTTCCCTGGGCCTTCTTTGGTCCGTGCTGACTCCTGACTAGACCAGAGATTTTGTTCATGCTGTGTTTATTTATGTGGTTTTTCCCCAGAAAATTTGATTCCGATCCAATATCCAATCCATCTGCATATTAAACTGATACAGGTGTTAGTGGGACACTCCCAAACGCAGACATTGTCGGAATAAGAGGAAAACCGTGTTGGGCTTTTCCCTTGGAATTTTCAGTATTAGGCTTGGTTTGTTGCCAGCAACGCACACTCCGATCCAATCCATCTGCATATTAAACTGACACAGGTGTTAGTGGGACACTCCCAAACGCAGACATTGTCGGAATACGAGGAAAACCGTGTTGGGCTTTTCCCTTGGAATTTTCAGTATTAGGCTTGGTTTGTTGCCAGCAACGCACACCCTTTTTTTCTCCAAACCAGGAGGAGGAGGAGAAGGAATAAAAATACTCAATGATCCAGATTTGACTGTAGTAATCGGTTTCCTATCAGTAGTATTACTCATTGGAATGTAGGTACTACGGACATTCCATTGATTCTGAATCATACGTGTTATTCACTCCTACAATATTGGATACCTACCACAATGATAAAATTACTGTCCATATTTATCTATCTATCTCGAACATACCATTTAGCGTGGTATTTGAAATGGACTGTAAACAGGCCATTAGAACTAACCCAGTAATTTCCCCACTTCTAGACCTGTTTGTTTATTTTTCTTCAAAAATTTTGCATCATGAAACTAATAGGCACATGACTACATAATGACTTTTGTGCTACCGAGGCGAATTCCTAGCTGTTTTTCTTAGTTTGGGAATCGGAGGAAGGCGCAAACTATATGGATCGGATTTCACAGTACCTACACCATAGTGGTGTACTCCACATTCCCAGAGTTCCGGAGTAAATATTTGTACTCCAAAAAAAATGATACCTTCCACAATCATAAAATTACTGTCCATTTTTATCTATCTATCTCTCGAACATACCATTCAGCGTGGTATTTGAAATGGACTGTAAACAGGCCATTAGAACTAACCCAGTAGTTTGGCTGATAAAAAAAAAAGAAAAAAAAACAGTCTAGTTCTTTTCCCCACTTCTATTAGACCTGTTTGTTTATTTTTCTTCAAAAATTTTGCATCATAGAAAAAAAAACAGTCTAGTTCTTTTCCCCACTTCTATTAGACCTGTTTGTTTATTTTTCTTCAAAAATTTTGCATCATGAAACTAATAGGCACATCACATAATGACTTTTGTGCTACCGAGGCGAATTCCTAGCTGTTTTTCTTAGTCTGGGAATCGGAGGAAGGCGCAAACTATGGATCGGATTTCACAGTACCTACACCATAGTGGTGTACTCCACATTCCCAGAGTTCCGGAGTAAATATTTGTACTCCAAAAAAGAAGGTGGGAATTGATAGTCAAGCAAATTTATGCTGTCATACTGTGGTTTCAATTCCGACATCCGACTGCGGTAAATTCCTGGAACTACCAATGCGTAGCTACCTTGTGTTGTCGACATTGCAGAAAATTGCTGATTACCTATCTTTTTTTTATCATTCCTAATAATTTCTTTTTAACCATTTCATATCATAAATTCATAATACATATTTTTAATTAACAAGTAGATTTTTATGAAGAATTTATCAATTTACTCGAACTT
Organism: Diaphorina citri; assembly: GCF_000475195.1. Classification (NCBI taxonomy): domain Eukaryota; kingdom Metazoa; phylum Arthropoda; class Insecta; order Hemiptera; family Psyllidae; genus Diaphorina; species Diaphorina citri. The sequence continues at coordinate 197,623 of NW_007377679.1, forward strand.
CATCATACATTCAAGTTGATCATACATTCATACTCTCTCTCTCCCTCCCTCCCTCCCTCCCCCCCCTCTCATAGGCACATAACTACATAATGACTTTTGTGCTACCGAGGCGAATTCCTAGCTGTTTTTCTTAGTCTGGGAATCGGAGGAAGGCGCAAACTACGGATCGGATTTCACAGTAGGTACCTACACCATAGTGGTGTTCTCCACATTCCCAGAGTTCCGGAGTAAATATTTGTACTCCAAAAAAAAAGAAGGTGGGATTGATAGTCAAGCAAATTTATGCTGTCATACTGTGGTTTCAATTCCGACATCCGACTGCGGTAAATTCCTGGAACTACCAATGCGTAGCTACCTTGTGTTGTCGACATTGCAGAAAATTGCTGATTACCTATCTTTTTTTTATCATTCCTAATAATTTCTTTTTAACCATTTCATATCATAAATTCATAATACATATTTTTAATTAACAAGTAGATTTTTATGAAGAATTTATCAATTTACTCGAACTTCATCATACATTCAAGTTGATCATACATTCATACTCTCTCTCTCCCTCCCTCCCTCCCTCCCCCCCCTCTCATTTCCATAGGTATACGTATGTATATGTAGGTACGAGTGTTTCTATGAAACGTCAATAAACTATAAAGTTCAATCGCTTATTTTTCTCCCAATGTGAACTTTTCTATATTATCAAAATAGCGCCGTATTTTCATTCAACGTTTTTGCACATTGTCTCTAATAGCAATCAATGCCGAGACTCATTTCAGAGACAATTTCAAAACTTACTTGTAAACTTGTTTACAATTTACAAATGTAAACCTAAAATGATAAAAAGTATTGCATACCTACAAATCTCCCTGCGGTTTTTGCCGCAGTCGATATTTCGAATGGCCACAAAAAGTTCGGCTTTTTCGCCGTTATTTGATGACTTTTTCGCGAGAAACTTTACCAGAATAGACTCTAGCTAGAACTTTCACAGAATAGACTTGAGCGAGAGCTTTTTTATTGTTTCCGGAATGCCGAGACGAGCAAAGTTGCTAAATAAAATTGATGGACGCTTTTTTATGGTCGCTAGCTCTAATGTAGGATCTGGGGGGGCTACAGGAGACCTGCAAAGTGAGGGCACTTTTTGGAGATATTGTCTTCAAAGAGGTGCAAATGTCCATGTCCGTTCTTGGAGTGCACCTACCCTTGAATCACTAAACATCCTATCGACTATTTTCTTCTTTTTAATATCACTGACGCGTCTACAAATTGTCAACTTTTCTTCTTTTCTTTTATATTTTTCACAAATTTTATTATTTCCACAAAACTTTATGTGTTGCAATTTCCTATTGTTCACCCATCGGCTCGTAAACCATAAATGGAAAAGGCCATATACGGAGGCTTTATAATAAACACACCATATTCCATATTAATAATCCCCAGGAAAGCCCTGCTGTGCACGTCGAAAGAGTTATGGCTGAATGGACAAATACATTGCAATTTTTCCTGTTTTTTTTTTTGCCATATTTATGGTGTATGTATTTATATTTGCCATATTTATATTTATGGTGGGCATGTGGTCCATACATCATGCTCCTCGTGCTGGCCTGGCTGGCTGGACATGGTAGATAAGGAATGCGGTGCTGTATGGTCGGGTGACCGCCCTTTTGTCCCTTTTTTGGTGAAAGGGCCCCAGAAGCTTTTTTTTAACTTTGAATGGAATTGAATATTATTTTTTTCCTTTCCCTATTATATGTACATTTTTGTCTCCCTTAGAATCAAAATACCCCCTCTTACGACCAAGGTCTTTTTTTAACTCTTTTTTTTTTTTTTTTTTTTTTTTTTTTTTTTTTTTTTTTGTGTAAAAAAAATTTCCCCTGTTTATTCAACTGGGGGTGTGTGGAATAGATATTATTATATTTTCCTACCTATTTGCACATCCTTCGCCTACCGGCACTGAAAATTGCTCACACACTCGTGCCAATCAAATCATCTTACGATAATTAGGTAATAATATATATGATTAATTAATACTTATCACCTACACCGACTGTACAAACAAGCCATTGTGCAAACCATTAGGTGGGGTGGGGGGGGGGGAACCTCGAACACTTTTGAAAGTTAAGAAGGGAACCGCAACGAAAAAAGTCTGGCCACCCCTGTTATACGATATTGTACGTACGGACGGTACACAATGATACACGCACAGTACCTAATGAATCAAATGATATACGGAGTAAAAAGTTAATTCTTATGATGTATGTGCAACGGCAATAACAAGATATACAATACTGTCATATGGTATTGTACGTACGGACGGTACACAATGATATACGGATAGTACATTGATAATGATATGGGGACTAGCATAATACGAAGTACGTTGACCCACCACCGGTGCAGTCATAACTGCATACCATACACACAACACAGAATAGAAGTGCACACACAAGGCTACTCTATGTAGATATTCATGAATTGAAGAATGTAGTACCTATGTACAAGTATCTATATATTTAGATATTAGTACCTATGTCTGTACAAGTACCTATGTATGTCTAGCGAGTACCTTGCTAAGTGGTCAGAATGTAAACAGTGGGAAATTATAACTTGAAATAAAATAATAATAACGACTTGACTACGATTTGGCACTGCTATTAGAAGTTGAATGAACCAGGTCTGTTGTTAGTTTACCTTTTTTTATATGTGCTACTTTTTTATTGTTACTTTAAGAGGTTTGATAGAGGGAACTGTAACTGCTTAGGACTTATCGTCTCGAAAGCGAAGAGAAGAAGGATAGGATAGGAGAAAGCCAGCCGTTCTGTTCCGAGAACGAACCTTATCCTTTGAGGACTAATTGACAAAGGCTCTTCCCGGGGCGGGATTGGAACCCGCGACCTAGCGTTTACAAGGGACAAGGCAGACGCTGACCCTCAAAGCTAACTAGGTTTTTTTTTTTTTTTTTTTTGTCACTGATTTCTAGCTTATTTTTCAGTGTGTCAGTGGTCCCAGTTCCCCCAATAGATGCGTGGAAGCTTAACCCATCCTTTAGGGCTGTTTACCCTTACATCTAAACCTCTGAGGGGCTTTTTGTGTATCTGTTACCGGCATTCAAGCATTTCATAGAATGACGAGGTATTCTATACAATGCCGGTGTTATATAGATTGCCGGTTGTATATGGACTCCCATAATAACTCGAACTTTGCGTCTGTGCGTGATTCATCACTCACATTTTTCGCAGTCGGGGCTATACTATACATATACAGATTACAGAGTTATTTTGATAGATAATACCTCCTTCGTTATCGCCTCTCTTGTTTCAACTCTCACTTGCCCATTATAATGAGCGTAAAATGAAACCCTCTTCGATTACAGAGATCATTATTGAGATCCATATGATAAATCTATTTCTAGTGCAGGCGAACTTGGATACCTGGGAACACTTTATAAGGAAAATGTTTGTGGTCCCTCACATTTTAACTTCATCTTTCCTGGACATCTCTATAAATGGGCAGCATTTAGCAGAAAAGAACCAACCATCCATATTCTCCGTAAGCAATTCTCCGTATGGATGATTCTTTTCTGCTGAATGCTCTCTAAATACTTGACAAACAACTCTTTATTTAAGAAGGACCAGGAGGAGGAGAAGGAATAAAAATACTCAATGATCCAGATTTGACTGTAGTAATCGGTTTCCTATCAGTAGTATTACTCATTGGAATGTTGAAACCCTCTTCGATTACAGAGATCATTATTGAGATCCATATGATAAATCTATTTTTAGTGCAGGCGAACTTGGATACCTGGGAACACTTTATAAGGAAAATGTTTGTGGTCCCTCACATTTTAACTTCATCTTTCCTGGACATACTGGGAACACTTTATAAAGAAAATGTTTGTGGTCCCTCTCACATTTTAACTTCATCTTTCCTGGACATCTCTATAAATGGGCAGCATTTAGCAGAAAAGAACCATCCATAAAGCAATTCTCCGTATGGATGATTCTTTTCTGCTAAATGCTCTCTAAATACTTGACAAACAACTCTTCATTTAAGAAGGATCAGGAGGAGGAGAGGGAATAAAAATACTCAGTGATCCAGATTTGACTGTAGTAATCGGTTTCCTATCAGTAGTATTACTCATTGGAATGTAGGTACTACGGACATTCCATTGATTCTGACTTTCCGTACTTTCTCATTGTTATGAGTTAAAAGTACAATATTATCGTTGTTATTAGCCATGCAGTAGGAAATTTCCACCATTCTTTTGAGTTTGACTACTTGATCCAGGGGGATCATTTTGAATTTTCTTTGAACTTCGTTGTGATTTTGTAGGAAATTTCCACCATTCTTTTGAGTTTGACTACTTGATCCAGGGGGATCATTTTGAATTTTCTTTGAACTTCGTTGTGATTTTCTATCCGTCTGTCATCTTGTTTAGGGTTTCCCTGGGCCTTCTTTGGTCCGTGCTGACTTCTGACTAGACCAGAGATTTTGTTCATGCTGTGCTTATTTATGTGGTTTTTCCCCAGAAAATTTGATCGCGATCCAAGGTCCATATTTATCTATCTATCTCTCGAACATACCATTCAGCGTGGTATTTGAAATGGACTGTAAACAGGCCATTAGAACTAACCCAGTAGTTTGGCGCGATCCAATTCATCTGCATGCTTACTAATACAGGTGTTAGTGGGACACTCCCAAATGGTGACATTGTCGGAATAAGAGGAAAACCGTGTTGGGCTTTTCCCTTGGAATTTTCAGTATTAGGCTTGGTTTGTTGCCAGCAACGCACACCCTTTTTTTTTCTCCAAAAACCCAATGTTGCGTCATTACTTTTTCCGATATGTCCCGCCATTCACGAGATTCGTATAAGCTTAACCCATCCTTTAAGGCTGTCTAGCCCCCACACCTAAGCCTCAGATTGGGCTTTTTCTGTATGGAGTTAAGCTGCCGTTTACGATATAGGCGGCATGTTGAGTAACGCTGTTCACAGCCGAAGGTCAAGGGAATTCCTAGATCTGTCTAACCTATCCCGATAATCAACAATCTTGCGCTAAAATTAGCTACCCAAAGCCCGCGGATCAGAGTAGATTCCGCGAATCAATTAGCTATTACGGGAAGCATTACAATTATAATATCATAACCAATCAACGAGTTAAAGACTTCGCTCGATTAAGACTGTTGTTTTTCTCCAGAATTGTTTGCATGTGAGTTTGTGAGTGTATATCGGTATATGTGTTTAGCCTAGTATGCACTATGCATATTGTTTCTATCTACTTTATGTATCATCAAACAAAGCACATTATATCGATGTAGCTTTATCATGTATGGTAAATAAGGTACATATTATCATGTATGGTTAATAAGGTACTCGTATATCGATAGCTATATGATGTATAGCAAGTAAGGTACTACCTATTATTGTTTGCTTTATGTTTGTTCTGTCTTATTAAAAAATAAAGTTCATTATCTTTTTGAAAAAAAAAAAAAAATAATATAGTACCTATAAGTAAGTATCTATATATTTAGATATTAGTACCTATGTCTGTACAAGTACCTATGTATGTCTAGCGAGTACCTTGCTAAGTGGTCAGAATGTAAACAGTGGGAAATTATAACTTGAAATAAAATAATAATAACGACTTGACTACGATTTGGCACTGCTATTAGAAGTTGAATGAACCAGGTCTGTTGTTAGTTTACCTTTTTTTATATGTGCTACTTTTTTATTGTTACTTTAAGAGGTTTGATAGAGGGAACTGTAACTGCTTAGGACTTATCGTCTCAAAAGCGAAGATTGACTATGATTTGGCACTGCTATTAGAAGTTGAATGAACCAGGTCTGTTGTTAGTTTATCTTTTTTTTTATATGTGCTACTTTTGTGTATTATTATTTTAAGAGGTTGGATAGAGGGAACTGTAACTGCTAAGGACTTATCTTCCCGAAATCGAAGAGAAGAAGGATAGGATAGAAGAAAGCCAGCCGTTCAGTTCCGAGAACTAAATCGTATAAATATGAATCTCCTGGGGGGGGGGATCGTAGAAATTTTGATTAGTTTCCCGTGCTAGAAAAATCAATTAGTTTGCCTGTGTTTACCATAAACAGAAAAGTTAGGTCCTTACTCGCCCATATTATGTAGGTATGTACTAGCCAAGCATTGGTATAAGAAAATAAAAACTCATGTCGTACCTACTACTAGTAGTAAATCGTAGTACACGATAATTTCTCAATCACTTCTCTCTTCCCACAATACTCCTCAATGAACTCTTCTGGGGTCGCGGCTAAACATACATAGTTTTTGGTTAGTTTCCCGAACTAGAAAAATCAATTAGTTTGGTTAGTTTCCCGAACTAGAAAAATCAATTAGTTTGCCTGTGCTTACCATAAACAGAAAAGTTAGGTCCTTACTCGCCCATATTATGTAGGTATGTACTAGCCAAGCATTGGTATAAGAAAATAAAAACTCATGTCGTAGGTACCTACTACTAGTAGTAAATCGTAGTGGTAGTACACGATAATTTCTCAATCACTTCTCTCTTCCCACAATAGTCACAATACTCCTCAATGAACTCTTCTGGGGTCGCGGCTAAACATACATAGTTACAAACGTTCATACATACAAACGTTCCACTGATAACAAGTCAAACCAAAGAGGAAATGAGAGGTGAAAAAATATAGCTATACGGAAAATATAGCTATCGTCGGACTTAAACTTCTTCGCTCACACATTGATAAAAATGTCAAGATATAGTTTTCTTCTGGTACCGTAATTGTGTGCTTTCAATAGACTTACAGGGCGGTTCAGTCTTCGGTTTCGGGAGAGAAATAGATATTTTCGTGCACCATCAATGTTGTTGTTGTTGTTGTTGTTTTCAAATGCTCGGAGTTGACTATTAGGTCATTTTCCCTCGTGCATCCCAATATTTTGCTACCAAGTTGTCGTTGTTTGAAAGTGTAGACATTTACATTTAGAGGGTTTTCAGTATGATGGTATTCAGAGCCTTTAAATAAAATGCATCACAATAAAATGATTTACTCAGAAATGAAAATCTGAAATATTGCAAGAAAAATTACCATCCAAAGATGTCCCTTAAAAGGTCGCAAGCAACCTTAGGACAGTATCCAAGTTTCAAGCTGGAATATGAAATTTTTGTTCCCGTTAAGTACTTCGTCAGGGAAATGCTTTCTAAAATCAAATAACAAACCAACCGACAGCAACCTTCTGGAATTACATTTTTTCAAACGTTAGGTACTTTATAAAAATCTTATTTTTATGATTTTGCATAATATTTTACATAGTGTAATGCTATAATGGTTAATTATTATATTACCTATTGTGCATGGTTAAGTTAATAATTATAAAATGAAATTGTGATATTAATCTGATAAGTTACTACTGTATTTTTTTTTCTTTTTTTCTATTAAGTTTATCATTAAGAGAAAATAATTAAGTTGTTTTCATTTTATTTTTGTAAGTGTTTGATATAAGAAATTATATTTTTCTCAAATCAGTACCATTACAAGCCTACTCGGTAGTCCTCAAATGATAAATCAATGTTTTTTTTTTTACTTTTAAATGAAGTAAAGGGATAATTTTGAGCAAGAAAAAATATTCCCCGATCACCTATTTCCTCTTCTGGTACCGTAATTGTGTGCTTTCAATAGACTTACAGGGCGGTTCAGTCTTCGGTTTCGGGGGAGAAATGGATTTTTTCGTGCAAATTACCAATTGTTTCGCTTGCTAGCGTAGAACGAAAAAGTCCCAGTTGGCTTAGAACTCTGGGAAGGTAGCGCGTCTTTTGATATTTTTCGTGCAAATTACCAATTGTTTCGCTTGCTAGCGTAGAACGAAAAAGTCCCAGTTGGCTTAGAACTCTGGGAAGGTAGCGCGTCTGCTTTGTAAGCGCCTAGGTCCCGGGTTCGATTTACCGCTCGGGGCGAACTTTATTCTTATCCTCAAAAGATAAAGTCCACTTTCGAAATGGCTGGCTTCATCCCGTCCTCTTCTCTCTTTGATTTCGGCACAATAAGGCCTCCGTTCTTACAGTTCTCCCTATCAAACAAACCTTCCGAGTCCTGAAGGAATAAGACACACTAAGCATAAATTTTCCAAGATTAGGTTCAAGTCGAAACAAAATACATATTCCCTAAAAAGTAATTCTATGCCCTACTCCTAAAAAGTAATTCTAGGTCCTACCGCAGCCACTATCATCCTGTATACTCCAAGTTCGCATTCTTGTTGTCTATTGAAAGACATGTGGATAAGGAATTCCTCTCTGCCAGCGGGTATATTTTATCTCGATTCCTTCTTCGTGATGCATTTTTCTCTCCAAATCCCCTCAGTCCTCACTCGTTGTGTCTGGATATGTATGTGTCTCTTCATTCTCAGCCTCATATAATATATCTACTCGGATAACTCTACTCTGTATACTCCAGATCATTTGAAATTCTTCTCTTTTGGTACTGGTTATTTGATTTTGCCTATGACTGAATGTCTTTGGCTTGAGTTATGTTGACTGGGATTCTCCTCTTTGGAACTAATTTGACACAGTTGCTCTGGATTGATTTTACTTATGACTGGATTCCGGAAAGAAAAAAAATCATGGGTGATAAATTCTTACTCCTTCTTCTCTTCCTCTTTATCCTTCTCCTCCTCTCCTCCCCCTCCCTTCCATTATTGTCCACCCTTCAAATAGCGTTCATAATTTCACATGTCACCACTTCACCCCTATAACATATTGTTCGAATATGATAATGATAACGAGGATGTGATGATATTGCATATTGTGATGCAAGTCGTTAACGAGGAGAAGAAGGAGGAGGAGAAAAATAAGGAAGTTAAAAAGAAAATGGAGGAGGAAGAGAAGAAGAATATGAAATAGAAAGTAAAAAGTAGAAAATAATGAAGAAAGAGAGATGGAGAAAATCAAAAAGCTTAGAAGAGAGAAGACTCAAGAGGCCAAAAATCTGGAAGCAAAAAATGGATATGATAAGGAAAAGAAGAGAAGGAAGAAGAAATAGAAGTAGAAATCGAGGAAAAGTCCACAAAGAACTCCAAATGGGAGGAGGAGGTGATAGAAGGGGGAAGTCGCAGACAAGACAAAAAGTCAGGCGTGTGGGGGGGGGAGAGAAAAGGGAAAGGGAGGAGAGGGGAGAGACAAGGGAAAGGGGAAATGACTAGACAGAAACTGGAAGGAGTGCCTGGGACTAAAAGGGTGAGATTATGTAGGGTGGGGGGAGAGAAATAGGGTAAAAATTATGTAGGGTAGGGTGGGGTGAGACACAGGGTCGGGTTAGAATTGTTTAGGGTAGGACAGGGCGAGAAAGTTTAAAAGCGAGGAGTAGGTACTTCAGTATTCTAGAGAGTGCAGAATTTCATAGAAAGGCTTTTTATTTTTAACTTTTTATACCAGCAGTCTAAAGTAGGTACGCTTCGTAGAAGCTGAATTCATCCCTTAGGGCTGTTTGTCCCTCCACCTAAGCCTTGGAGTGGGCTTTTTGTGTTTGAGTATGAAACATTTTTACTGTAGTCTTCATACTACTTAAAAGAGGGAATTTGTGACTCATCTCATCATCCTACAGACCGACACCAAACCCGGTATACATACATCACATTTAGGAGGAAATAATACTCGTAAAATTATGTTCCAAGTTTGTAGCTCATAAGTTCCTCTCTCTCTCCCGTCCCTACTCCTACTTTCAATCCCTCCCTTGCTACTTTCTCTCTCCCTCCTGCTTCCTCCTTCCCTTCCTTCTCCTGATTCCCTCTTTCTCTTCCTCCCTCTTACGACATTTCGCAGACCTTTTAATGTTGTCGGAAGAGCCATAGCGAATACTTGGCAAAGGAAATAATAACAATTTTATTCATATATAGATAATGTACTTAGGAAGAAAAAAAGACACACAACACAATTTTCCCTTCCATGGTGATTAAAATGCAAATAAATCTGCGAAAAATAGTGGTAAATTCAAATATGTATGTAGATAATGATAAAATTAATATGTATGTAGATAATGATAAAATTAATAAAATGATTGTCTGGCTGGGGGACGTTAAACAGGGAGTAGACCAGCTTAGTCTGGCTGGGGGACTTTAAACAGGGAGAATACCAGCCTGAATTTCCCTTGCTAAAGAAATAGCAAAGGTTGATTGCGAAGGGCATCCACTCGTAAAATTTGGAGCCAAAACCAAATGTCAGCCCAAAGCGATCACCCTAGTTAGGGCTGATTGAGAGGCTGACGAAAAACGCCAACCCCGTCTGTACACGGGAAAAGAATGAAACAATGATACACAATGAAACAATGATACACGTATTGTACCTAATTAATCAAATGATATACGGAGTAAAAAGTTAATTCTTATGCCCTGTTCATAATTATGTATGTGCAACGGCAATAACAAGATATACAATACTGTCATACGGTATTGTACGTACGGACGGTACGTAAAGATAATTATACGGACGGTACACAATGATATGCGGACAGTACATTGATAATGATATGGGGACTAGTATAATACGAAGTACGTTGACCCACCACCGGTGCAGTCATAACTGCATACCATACACACAACACAGAATAGAAGTGCACACACAAGGCTACTCTATGTAGATATTCATGAATTGAAGAATGTAGTACCTATGTACAAGTATCTATATATTTAGATACATAATACGAAGTACGTTGACCCACCACCGGTGCAGTCATAACTGCATACCATACACACAACACAGAGTAGAAGTGCACACACAAGGCTACTCTATGTAGATATTCATGAATTGAAGAATGTAGTACCTATGTACAAGTATCTATATATTTAGATATTAGTACCTATGTCTGTACAAGTACCTATGTATGTCTAGCGAGTACCTCGCTAAGTGGTCAGAATGTAAAAATATCTATATATTTAGATATTAGTACCTATGTCTGTACAAGTACCTATGTATGTCTAGCGAGTACCTCGCTAAGTGGTCAGAATGTAAACAGTGGGAAATTATAACTTGAAATAAAATAATAATAACAACTTGACTATGATTTGGCACTGCTATTAGAAGTTGAATGAACCAGGTCTGTTGTTGTTTACCTTTTTTTATATGTGCTACTTTTGTGTATTATTATTTTAAGAGGTTGGATAGAGGGAACTGTAACTGCTTAGGACTTATCGTCCCGAAAGCGAAGAGAAGGATAGGATAGGAGAAAGCCAGCCGTTCTGTTCCGAGAACGAACCTTATCCTTTGAGGACTAACTGTCAAAGGCTCTTCCCGGGGCGGGATTGGAACCCGCGACCTAGCGCTTACAAAGGACAAGGCAGACGCTGACCCTCAAGCTAACTAGGATTTTTTTTTTTTTTTTTTTTTTTTTTTTTTGTTATTGATTTCTAGCTTATTTAATGATAAAATTAATAATATTAAGTAATAAAATAGAAAACAATTAAAATGCAGCCACTTATCAGACTACGCCAGATACGGATAGGACATATAAAAATAACTTTGCTACTCCCTCCCTCTTCTCTCTCTCTCTCTCTCTCTCCCTCCCTCCCTCTCCCCCTCCTCACCTCTCTTCCCATACCTTTCCTTCCACTCTATGCCTTGAAAGAAGAGAAGAGAAACAAGAGGGAGTGGAAAGAAGCTGGAAATGATTTAGATGAGGGGAAAAGGGAGGAAAGAGAGAGGGGGAGTGTGGGAGGGAGGGAATTTTGAACGAGACATATTGTCTATGAGAGGGAGGGCAAGGAGGGAGAAAAATTGCACCAATTTTGCGGCATAGAAAAACTCCCATAATAATAAGAAGAGTAGGTAATATTGTATTTGACTTTTTTTTTACTGGACATTTTATCCTTTTATTTTATTTAGGAAGTGTGCATAGGAAGTGTGCATAGCCTAGTTGTAACACTCTGTATATTCTTTAACTCTTTTAACTCATAAACACTCTTAACACTAACAACCAGCTAGGTGTAAAAAGTTTACAACATACAATACTTACACATACTGTATAATAATATGTACAAAATTATACATACCTGCTCTCAGTCTAGCTACGCAAGTTAGTGAGTAGAATAGAATAGAAATAGAAGGTAGCTAGGATAACAATATAAATAATAATGAGAGAAGTAGAAAAAGTTATAAAGTCAACTATTTACGATAGAACTTTGGTATTTACCATCTGAGAGAATTACCACGGGCAAAAGAGCTCTAATCAAAAGTTACAACTTTGGAGACAACCGCCAATGGGGGTGTTGGAGTGTTAAGTCAGATTTATTTGCAAAAGTGTGTTCAGCTATTTACCAAGTTTTGTTAGGTACCTTTGCTGTTGTTTTTTTTTTTTTTTTTTTTTTTTTTGAAGGGGTAATACTTGAGGGTATAGTAGTAATATGTAGTAAATTCTGGCAGAAGTATGGACCTATGAATCGTATGCTTTTTCTTGTCCATACAAGGCCCAGATAGAAATAGGTTCTTTCTTTGAAGAAAGAACAAAATTGTGGCACTTCTCATGGAATTTTGGCACACCAAAAACCGCACCCCTGGTAGCCAAATTCCTCAAGAAAGAAGTCGTCTCGTGCTTAAAACTGACCAATCAGAAATCACCGAATGACGCGCGGTCCAATCAATTGCACTCGAATTAGTCGCATTCCTCAAGTATTGAGAATTGATTCAGAATAATCAGCTACTACACGCCAGAAGAAAAAGAGATCATTAATAAGAATAAGAAGGAAGAATGCGCCCGGGCCAAATTGAGTTAAAAACCAGAATTTTGAGCAGGAAAAAAAATCAATAATAATAATTATTATAAAAAACGACACAATAATAAAAAACGACAAAGAATCCTTGGTCGTACATCCTGGAGGTCTTGGTGAAAAAGAAACCGAAATAGTAGCCAAATCTTGACAAAAAAAAGATAATAATAATAATAAGGGTTTCACGTCACTTTATAAGTAAGTAAAAAAGAAGAAAAAAATCTTAATCAACTGTCTGAAGTCGTTCTGACTTGTGAGTTGTGACTTGCACTTATTGACTTTGTTACGTGTTATCTTGTTTTCTGTCGAGTATTTGGAGTCCAAAGACCCCGGGAGTCTGGGAATATTTCAAAGTCCCCAAATATCTGGCAACTGGCAATCCTTCATTCCATGGATCAGAGAAGCAATGTTGCACTTGGTCGTTCTGACTTGTGAGTTGTGACTTGCACTTATCGACTTTGTTACGTGTTATCTTGTTTTCTGTCGAGTATTTGGAGTCCAAAGACCTCTGGGAGTCTGAGAATATTTCAAAGTCCTCAAATATCTGGCAACTGGCAATCCTTCATTCCATGGATCAGAGAAGCAATCAAGCAATGTTGCACTTGGTTGGTATCCGAATGGCTGTATATCTATGCTGGCTTTTCGCCGCGCCGTATGGAGGGAGACTCGGCTTTTCGCCGCGCCGTATGGAGGGAGACTCGGCTTTTCGCCGCGCCGTATGGAGGGAGACTCGGCTTTTCGCCGCGCCGTATGGAGGGAGACTCGGCTTTTCGCCGCGCCGTATGGAGGGAGACTCGGCTTTTCGCCGCGCCGTATGGAGGGAGACTCGGCTTTTCGCCGCGCCGTATGGAGGGAGACTCGGCTTTTCGCCGCGCCGTATGGAGGGAGACTCGGCTTTTCGCCGCGCCGTATGGAGGGAGGCTCATACAGTGACGTTAAACCTAACCTATAT
>NW_007377679.1:211694-239464 GCF_000475195.1 Diaphorina citri
CTGCGGAACCGCTCTTACGATCTGAGGAGGAGGTGATGGAAATGGGGGAGGGGTAAAAGGCGCAGACATGACAATAAGTCAGGCGTGTGTGGGGGGGGGAGGAGAGGGGAGAGACAAGGGAAAGGGGAAATGACTAGACAGAAACTGGAAGGAGTGCCTGGGATGAAAAGGGTGAGATTATGTAGGGTGGGGGGAGAGAAATAGGGTAAAATTATGTAGGGTAGGGTGGGGTGAGACACAGGGTCGGGTTAGAATTGTTTAGGGTAGGACAGAATGAGAAAGTTTAAAAGCGAGATGTAGATCCTTCAGTATTGTAGAGAGTGCAGAATTTCATAGAAAGACTTTTTATTTTTAACTTTTTATACCAGCAGTCTAAAGTAGATACGCTTCGTAGAAGCTGAATTCATCCCTTAGGACTGTTTGTCCCTCCACCTAAGCCTTGGAGTGGGCTTTTTGTGTTTGAGTATGAAACATTTTTACTGTAGTCTTCAGACTGCCCAAAAGAGGGAATTTGTGACTCATCTCATCATCCTACCGACCGACACCAAACCCGGTATACATACATCACATTTAGGAGGAAATAATACTCGTAAAATTATGTTCCAAGTTTATAGCTCCTAAGTTCCTCTCTCTCCCGTCCCAGTGTCCCTACTCCTACTTCCTGCTTCCATCAATCCTTCCCTTGCTACTTTCTCTCTCTCCCTCCTGCTTCCTCCTTCCCTCCCTCCCTTCTGATTCCTTCTTCCTCTTCCTCCCTCTTACGACATTTCGCAGACCTTTTAATGTTGTCGGAAGAGCCATAGCGAATCATAACTCTACTCTGGATACTCTAGATCTCTAGATCATTTGAAATTCTTCTCTTTTGGTACTGGTTATTTGATTTTGCTTATGACTGAATGTCTGTGGCTTGAGTTATGTTGACTGGGATTCTCCTCTTTGGAACTAATTTGACACAGTTGCTCTGGATTGATTTTACTTATGACTGGATTCCCAAAACAGTATTTGCAGAATTTTGTATTTCCTTCACATTCACATTCCCAAAACCGATTCGCAAGACAGAATTGAAAAACTACCTGTTCAATCTTGACTAGGTTCTTGTATCGAGACATACAGAGATTGCAAAGTTTTGCCAAATATCGCCACTTTCAGGTCAAAAACTTGTATTTCCTTCACATTCCCAAAACCGATCCGCAAGACAGAATTGAAAAACTATGTACCTGTTCAATCTTGACTAGGTTCTTGTATCGAGACATACAGAGATTGCAAAGTTTTGCCAAATATCGCCACTTTCAGGTCAAAAACTTAGTTCGCTAATTTCGGAAGTTCACAAGTTCAAACCCACGTGGAAACCCAAAAGCTTTCGTGAAGGCATGTGTTAACTTTAACATGAACGCACCATGGAATATATCATGTTAACACACCTCAACTTCGCTCCAAAGCTTTGGCGTTTAAGTTCATTACTTTTTTTTTTTCAAGTACTCGTATATTTGATGTTGGGATTTCTGTTCTTTCAGCTTTTGACACAGAGGTTATTAAAATGATTTCGATCTTAAGCTGATTAGCAAAAACGTTCCTTCTGGCTTCTTCTTTTAATCTCCCGATGTTTTGGCCAATCAAGTACTCGTGTATTTGATGTTGGGATTTCTGTTCTTTCAGCTTTTGACACGGAGGTTATTAAAATGATTTCGATCTGGTGTAGAAATGATCAGTTAATTAATATATCCAAAAGATTGAATATATTGCTCTGGTAGGAAAAATATTTCATATCTGAGATTGATTAAATATAAGACGAGAAAAATATTGAAAACAAACAAGTTCTGTGTAAAAAAAAAAAAACTCAATATGAGGTTTACGATCTAAACGTAAATTTTATCTTCATAATTTCTGAAATAATGATATCATGTTGTCAATGGACTTTAGTAAACCTAATGCACATATTGAGGTATTTTTTTTTCTTTTTTTTATGAATGAAAAGACAGTTTTTTTGAAAAGAATATGAAATCTGTTTTGGAAACGTAACCATTAATCATCTATTTATTCTATTTGAAAGTCGTTCGTTTAAACTATTCAACTCTACATTTTAAAAGTAACCTATATTTTATTGCTCAATTATTTTACTGTAAAATTTAAGTCTTGGTTTTTTTTATATATTAAAAGTAAAATAAAATTAAGAAATGAGAAAACGGTAATATAGTTTCCTAAGTTTATTTTGAGTAGTAAGTAGAGCCTCAATATGAGGTTTACTATCTAAACGTAAATTTTATCTTCATAATTTCTGAAATAATGATATCATGTTGTCAATGGACTTTAGTAAACCTAATGCACATATTGAGCTTTTCAGTGACCCCAGTTCTATTCCTCAAGCTTATTTTCGGACTTGGTTTCCATCCAAATTCTCAAACAATTCTGCTCTTGTTGAACTGATCAGTCCTGATATTATCTGACACTAAGGACAAGTACTCGTGTATTTGATGTTGGGATTTCTGTTCTTTCAGCTTTTGACACGGAGGTTATTAAAATGATTTCGATCTTAAGCTGATTAGCAAAAACGTTCCTTCTGGCTTCTTCTTTTAATCTCCCGATGTTTTGGCCAAAAATTTGGCCTCAGAAAGAGCGCCGCAAAAAATTTGCACTGTTTTCATTCCATGTTCGTGTTTTTTAATATTATCTCCGCATGTATTTCAATATGTTCAAAAGTTTACAACCGGGATTCGATGGAAAAGAGCGCCGCAAAAAATCTGCACTGTTTTCATTCCATGTTCGTGTTTTTTAATATTATCTCCGCATGTATTTCAATATGTTCAAAAGTTTACAACCGGGATTCGATATCCGCCCGCGGCCATTGTGGTGAAATGAAATGTATCTTTCGGCACAATGTACATGTTAGTATTTTTTAAATTCATTATGTTTTATCACATCTATGTTGGAATGTCGGCTATATTTAACTTATTTTTCTCGTTTAGATTAAGACGTTATTAATGTGTCTAGTTAGAGAAATTATTGCATACATGTTAGTATTTTTTTAAATTCATTATGTTTTATCATATCTATGTTGGAATGTCGGCTATATTTAACTTATTTTTCTCGTTTAGATTAAGACGTTATTAATGTGTCTAGTTAGAGAAATTATTGCTCGTGTGTTTGGACAGAGAATTTTTATTCTGTCGGATATATCACCACGTATTCATTTGTATATGTGATGACGCCAGAATTTGGTGTGAAAACTTGATGAGAATGAACGTGAACGACTCATCGCCATAAATTTGACTTTATAAGGACGCTTGAGAGTTTGGTCAAACGACCAAATTGGGCTGAAAAAATATTCATTCTTCGCCCAATACTGATTTCCTTTAGGGACACTTTAAGATATTGGTTTTAACTGAAGGGACAAGCGACCAAACAAGACTGGAAATGGAAATGCTGTTTCTGAAATACATTACACAACCCCCAAACTAGAACGCTGTGAGCAGCTGCTGCAGTCGTATATTTTCTAAATGCCTTCGTATTTTATTCTTTTTTCTCGACTCCAACTTTTTTTTCTTGTCTGATAATACCTCTTTTTTATTGCCTTCAATTATACCGCTTCTCCCTGCTCTCCTCTTCCCCCCGTAAAAGAATTACCGCAAAGTATTTTCCCTACAAAACACGTTCCTCTTCTTCCGTCTAGAGGGGAGAATTATGCGGTGTAATTACCAACATACAATACTTACACAAACTGTATAATATGTACAAAATTATACATACCTGCTCTCAGTCTAGCTACTCTAGTTAGTGAGTAGAATAGAAATAGAAGGTAGCTAGGATAACAATATAAATAATAATGAGAGAAGTAGAAAAAGTTTTACAAGTCAACTATTTACGATAGGACTTTGGTATTTACCATCTCGTCATGACGCTGACGTGTAATATTGTGTGTTTTTGTTGGGTGGGTCATGATAGGCATGTTTTTTATAGTGGTCACTTACTCCTTGTGTAATGCAATATAACTTGATGTTGATCCCCCTTATGCCATGACGCTGACGAGTAATATTGTGTTTCTTGTTGGGTGGGTCATGATAGGCATGTTTTTTATAGTGGTCACTTACTCCTTGTGTAATGCAATATAACTTGATGTTGATCCCCCTTAATTTTTATTCTGTCGGATATATCACCACGTATTCATTTGTATATGTGATGACGCCAGAATTTGGTGTGAAAATTTGATGAGAATGAACGTGAACGACTCATCGCCATAAAGATGACTTTCTAAGGATGCTTGAGAGTATGGTCAAACGACCAAATTGGGCTGAAAAAATACGCTGAAGCGACCAAACTAGACTGGAAATGGAAATGCTGTTTCTGAAATACATTACACAACCCCCAAACTAGAACGCTGTGAGCAGCTGCTGCAGTCGTATATTTTCTAAATGCCTTCGTATTTTATTCCTTTTTCTCGACTCCAACTTTTTTTTTCTTGTCTGATAATACCTCTTTTTTATTGCCTTCAATTATACCGCTTCCCCCTGCTCTCCTCTTCCCCGTAAAAGAATTACCGCAAAGTATTTTCCCTACAAAACACGTTCCTCTTCTTCCGTCTAGAGGGGAGAATTATGCGGTGTAATTACTTCATATGATAGTCAATTACTTTTCCCCCTTATTGGATTGTTAGCTCACCCGTGCTGACGGCTTGGCGATGGAATATCCCTGTCTGTCTGGATGATGAATGGTTTCGTCATGACGCTGACGTGTAATATTGTGTGTTTTTGTTGGGTGGGTCATGATAGGCATGTTTTTTATAGTGGTCACTTACTCCTTGTGTAATGCAATATAACTTGATGTTGATCCCCCTTATTGTATTTCATTATGCCTTAGTGTTTTTGTTTAGTAAGTGTGTTTGTACTAACCCAAGTGTTTTCTCTTGTTTGATTTCAGATGAAGAAGTGGACGTGGTGTCACTGTATGATATCGACCTCTATGAGAACTGTAAGAAGCCCACCCTGATCACCCCACCCCAGTCTGTACTCACCTCCCGAAGCACAACCCCCAACTACCATAGTCAACCCAGTTCTGTGAGTAAGCTGCTCAGTCATTCGCAAGCGAGCTCGCGAAGTGCCGCCAAACGTTTAATCAAGTCAACACTCCCCACCAACCCGTACGATAACTTGGACACCTACGAAGAGTTACAACGCAATGTTGCCAAAGTCATCAAGAAGTCCGCGAGCAGTAGTAAAAAGCGCGGCCGAAAACCTGCCAAGAAAAAGAGTAAGAAGAACAGCAGCAGCAGTTCATATCTAAACAAGAACCAATCCAAGTCAAACTTTAGCAGAGCGACCACCACGTTCGCTAATAGTAATAACAAGAGAAATTACGAGGACTACAAGAAGCAGTACTTGGCAGAGATGAAGACGGATGTGAAGAAGAAGAAGCCGTACCGAATTGATTTGTTACCAGAGAAGAGGAAGTTCCACAACAACATGGAACGAAAGCGTCGCGTGGACTTGAGAAATCTGTTCGAGGAGCTGCGGGAATTGATACCCAACTTGCAGAACAAGAAGCGTGCACCCAAAGTTCAAATCCTCAACGAGGCCGAAGCCTTATGTAATGAACTCTCCTACAAGTCGAAGATGCAATCCAAACAAGCGGAAGAGTTGAGACGAGAACAGGCGAGACTTCGCAATGCTGTGGCTCCTCTGAGACATTTGTTCTACGAGAAGAATGTCTCCTACCTGAACCACTAACATCACCACCCTTGAGAACACCACAGCTCATAGCACTCGGACGCTGCTACTTCAAACATTCGTGAAAATCGAAACAAAATCGAAATTTCGTGTTTTTCATTAATGAACCTGAATATTATGCTAACGAACAACTTTGCATAAATTGACAGATATTCAAACAACATAACATGTACATTATTTTATCATCTTGCAACTTTGTTCACATTCTTTGACTTGGAATACGACTTGTAGGGCTAGATTGAAGTCTGTTGTCCTCGGTATTTTAACATCATCTTCCTTATATTAAATTAACAAAAGTGTAAACAGCCATTAATTTCAAATTTGAAGCAGTCAGTGATTAGACTCGTATTTTCGTGCAACTTCCAACTGCCCTCGGGCTAAATCAGCACAAAAAGTGTCCCAAAAAAAGTTGTGCACATCTCTGGAAAGAATTTGGTAACAAAAAATGTTTGATTTTTTTCCAAGAAATTTAATGATTTTAATTGGCAATAGCTTCTGAAAGCTTCAACTTGTGCGTGCATTCTGTTCGGAGCCAATCTTTTGATAATTTTTCGGTGCACAACCAAATGATTTATGTCCATTAAAGTGAAGTTGTGCATTCTGTTCGGAGCCAATCTTTTGATAATTTTTCGGTGCACAACCAAATGATTTATGTCCATTCAAGTGAAGTCAAATCACAACTGCTAGTTATTTTGGCATCCTCTTATTTCAGAGGACCTGGAATGAAGTAAGAATACAACACCATCCTAAAAGTGAAGTCAAATCACAACTGCTAGTTATTTTGGCATCCTCTTATTTCAGAGGACCTGGAATGAAGTAAGAATACAACACCATCCTACCTCAAATAAAATAAACACCTATTTATAATTTTTCTAAGTTGACAATATTTTCTAATTTCTTTTCTTCTTTTTTCTGAAAGTTTCATTTCGTCCAAAGTGTGAGGGCTAAAGTATTTTCCTAGAATGTTTCAACAATCAACATATTTCTTACAAAACGTGTAGTATTCAGAAAGCATTATGATGTATGAACTCAAATGTTACCAAAGGGAGAAAGTTTGAAACATTACAATACTTTCTAATTTCTTTTCTTCTTTTTTCTGAAAGTTTCATTTCGTCCAAAGTGTGAGGGCTAAAGCATTTTCCTAGAAGGTTTCAACAATCAACATATGTCTTACAAAACGTGTAGTATTCAGAAAGCATTATGATGTATGAACTCAAATGTTACCAAAGGGAGGGAGTTTGAAACATAAACACTGAGGAATTTCTTTTTATTTTTTAGTTTTCTTCTTAATTTTAATAAAAAATCAATGCAATTTGGGGTGTGTTCATAGATAAGAGAGGGAGTTTGAAACATAACTCTTTTAATTACAAGATTAGAAACACTGAGGAATTTCTTTTTATTTTTTAGTTTTCTTCTTAATTTTAATAAAAAATCAATGCAATTTGGGGTGTGTTCTTGAAACATAACTCTTTTAATTGCACGATTAGAAACACTGAGGAATTTCTTTTTATTTTTTAGTTTTCTTCTTAATTTTAATAAAAAATCAATGCAATTTGGGGTGTGTTCATAGATAAGGTTTTAGATGATAGGGAATTTTGTCGAGAAAATATTATTGAAATACCGTGTTGGATCACAGGAATTGCCTTGTTTTAGCAGTTATCCCACTGGCTCGGTTGCCCTGAACAGAGGTCCATCCTGACTCCGAAAAAGGAAGGACAGGCTAAAAATGCCCACCATTCATTCAGTCAAATCCGAAATCACAACTAATATCTCGTTCAATTCTTATGTCAAAGAAATTCTCTTGCTCACAAAATCTAGATGTTAAGACTGTAAATGAAAATCATACGAATCGAAGAATCTTTTTTGGGGCTATCTTTTAGTTGTTTTAGCTTCACTCTATAACTGCCAAGGTTTTTAGGGACGGGTGTGCCCCTTCAAAATAACAAATGTAATGTTGGACCCAGTTTTCTCGACAGAATTTTCCCCTGTTAGGACTTTTCATTTAGTTTTCTTGTTTTTGTTAGCATTCATCCTCACAAAATCTAGATGTTAAGACTGTAAATGAAAATCATACGAATCGAAGAATCTTTTTTGGGGCTGTCTTTTAGTTGTTTAGCTTTACTCTATAACTGCCAAGGTTTTTAGAGACGGGTGTGCCCCTTCAAAATAGCAAATGTAATGTTGGACCCAGTTTTCTCGACAGAATTTTCCCCTGTTAGGACTTTTCATTTAGTTTTCTTGTTTTTGTTAGCATTCATATTTTTTTCATTCATTTTGTTTTTTATCAGTTGGATTTTCTGGTTAACTTTGAAATTTCTCTCTGAATCTTTTTTTTTTTTTAACCGGTGAAGTTGTGCATTTAAAAAAAAAAAAAAAAACGAGCTGGTTTCCCAAAAAGGTTTAATACCCATTGTTGTGTTCTTGCTCCTTATTTCGACGCCAAATATAAAATTCTGGAAATACATCATCAAAATCCTCTTTTTGTAATTGAGCAATTAAATAAACAATTTAATTAGAAAACGACATTGCAAAAACATCTCCGGAACACTATTAAATTACCGGTAATTACATTGCTAATTTTTATGATTTTTCTTGCGTTTATGTGCTGAAAAAGAGGTCAATAAAAAACAATAATTGAAAATTCACAAGTAATAAATTTCTCGACATTAAGAAATTATCACTGGAGAATTATTCTTGTTCTTGGAAATGAACCGCGCCTTGATTGGCTAATTAAAATAGAACTAGAAAAAAGTTATTGGGTTCTTTTAAGTAAATTATTGAGAATATTTTTGGCGCAATTAGGTAGGTTTTATTTTAAGCATTAACAAATTTGATAGTGAAACCCGATTATTCGAGTGTGTCTGAACCAATATTTCATGTCCTATTGCTCTTACTCTCAGTGACATGGAACTTCATTTTCGAGCATTCGTGATGGAAATTCGAATTTGTGTGAACATACCACATCGGAAAAGATATCAGGTTTTACCAATTGTTATCCTTGAGTTTATTAACACCGTTAAACCATTATTTCTAAAATTCATTATTATGCGTCTCTATTGTAATTTGATCTCTAGTGGTATTTTTCCTTCCCCCTTTTTGTGTACACTTCTTTTTTAGTTTTTTTTTTTTTTTTTTTTTTTTTTTTTTTTTTCAAATGCCATCTATCAGAAACATTGTAGGTATTTCAAAAAATATATCAAAAGAAGCTCAGGTTAAGTATATGAAAAAATAGAATTATTAAAAAAATAATAAGAAGTTATTTTTACTATATTTTTTAGATAGAGTTAAAAAATAAATTTATGTTAAGGGGATTATTAATTCGCTTAGTTAATTTATTATGATTTTTACTTCTTTTTTAGTTATCTTTATTTTTTTTCCGTTTTTGTCTTCTCATTTCAATTTGATTTGGTTTGATTTGCTCCAAACAGTTTTGACTGAAATGCCCAAGTGCCAGTCTAGTTTTGAAAACAAGAAGAAATTATTTATTGCAAGAGAATAGGAGTACAGTATCCTCAAATTGCACCACAGAGTCCACAGATCTTTTCATTGACATTTGATCACGTCACAAAGATTGCATTCAAAATTTCAAATGTTAATTTTTTTATCTCCCAAGATGAATGAGGGTCATTTTTTATTTGTTTCTGTAATTTCTCAGACCAGAATCATTCAAACACACGCAGAAAAGAAATCATATGTTTGACCTATTGCTAAATCCTCACCTCCCACTTTACAATAATCACCCATATTTGAATTTGGATAGTCAAAATAAATTTTGAAATGAGAATGGAAAAGCGCGAAACCTTTTTATTTTTTATTTATTTGTAAGTTCATTATTATATTATTACATTTATTAAAATATAGTTATTTTTTATTATTTATAAACTCTGAAAACAAAAAACGCCTCTGTGTTGATTTTTCACTCTTTCAACAATTTCAGCGGGTCGCCTGTTTGCTAAAGGCGTGACGATTGTAATAAAATGGACTCTTCAGAGAAGGTAATCACTAGGCGGCTTTAACGCTGGAGGCGTTCTCTACCACCTTACCCTGAGGGCTCTGTTATTGTGTTCAAATTCTAAATTTAAGGATAATAAAATTTCGCGCCTCGACGGAGGTTGAATCCACGGCCCTCGTGTTTACCAAGCGAACATCATCACTTTCTCTACCACCTTACCCTGAGGGCTCTGTTATTGTGTTCAAATTCTAAATTTAAGGATAATAAAATTTCGCGCCTCGGCGGAAGTTGAATCCACGGCCCTCGTGTTTACCAAGCGAACATCATCACTACGCCACCCAGGATTAGACTGAAAGCTCACCTGATTGCAACCTTTACCTCGCCTAATGGTTACCTTAATGATTCCGCCTGTGGATAGTACTAAAACTAGTCTGTATTTACACCTACAATTAAGCCATATACGCATAATGTTAATTTGATAAGGTACTTCTAAAGAAACAGGTCGGGTAAAAGTACTACCTACTAACAGTTCAATATTAACACTTTGAACGTATAATCACAGGATTAGAAGCAAGATGCATGGATAGTACTAAAGCTAGTCTGTATTTACACCTACAATTAAGCCATATACACATACCATGTTAATTTGATAAGGTACTTCCAAAGAAACAGGTCGGGTAAAAGTACTACCTACTAACAGTTCCATATTAACACTTTGAACGTATAATCACAGAATTAGAAGCAAGATGCCTAGAGCTCCGATAAAACCAAATGAAATAATTAGTATACCAAACGATTTTTATGCTAAATATGCAACCATACAAATATGTACATGTGTAGATTTTTGTAGATAGCTGATAAGTACCACTTCCAATCTATAGGGTTTCTTGAGGTTCAACAAATCACTTTCTTCTCATTTAGGTAGCATAGAAATTTACTTTCTACTTTATTAATAGAAAAGCAAGATGCCTAGAGCTCCGATAAAACCAAATGAAATAATTAGTATACCAAACGATTTTTATGCTAAATATGCAACCATACAAATATGTACATGTGTAGATTTTTGTAGATAGCTGATAAGTACCACTTTCAATCTATAGGGTTTCTTGAGGTTCAACATATCACTTTCTTCTCATTTAGGTAGCATAGAAATTTACTTTCTACTTTATTAATAGAAAAAAAACTATGAATAATTACAATAATCTCCGGCTACGGAGGACCAAAAATATGACACCTCTTTTCAGTGACCCCAGTTCTATTCCTCAAGCTTATTTTCGGACTTGGTTTCCATCCGAATTCTCAAACAATTCTGCTCTTGTTGAACTGATCAGTCCTGATATTATCTGACACTAAGGACTCTTGAGTCTCGGCAAGGACTAAAAATCTGAATCACAACCATTCTTAAGAAACAAGACCGGTTTTCAGGTTTTTGATTATTAGCAGCGAGCGATGACGATCTGAATTTATTATAATTAAGAGAAAAAATCTTAGTGATCTCATTCAATCCTGAGAAATTAGTCCAGCCAATGAGTTCTTTATTAGGAGATTCTATGGTGTTGCTAAGCAGTGGCTTTGCTCCATGGAAGATGCTAAGCAGCGCTTCTTTGGAACCTGAAGAACTCTAACGGTATGTCCAAACATAGTCGACGCCGTGGATCGATGTCAACTGGAACCATATACTGCCTGGACAACATAGATTTACCTCTTTACCTCGTCGATTTACCATCAATCGACAGGGTCGACTAGGTATGTGTGGATTTGTGGACACTGCTTAATAAATAATAAATCAGTCATAGGCCTTTTTTTCCTGAAAAGAAGGTTATCCTCAATATAATTTGAGAATTCGACCACAATAATATTAGTATCCTACTGCTGGAGTAAAGGGACTTTTCAGTCCTATGCGAGCAGTATAAATAAGCACTATTATTATATACTGCCTGGACAACATAGATTTACCTCTTTACCTCGTCGATTTACCATCAATCGACATGGTCGACTATGTGTGGATTTGTGGACACTGCTTAATAAATAATAAATCAGTCATAGGCCTTTTTTTCCTGAAAAGAAGAAGAAGAAGAAGAAGAAGAACGACATTAGGAGCAAAAAAAAAGATTTGATAAAATTTATTAAGTTTCTTTCGTAATAAACCCGTAAAATAGTCCCACTTTGACTGAACTAAGACCAAAAAAAAAACGAGGTGATTTTTACTTTCCTTATACTTTTTTGTTTCTAATATCACCGATGTTTTATTAGTGGATAAGATAGGAATCTTGTCAGGCTCATATATCCAATAATCTACCACTTTATCCAGTACGTAAGCTGAGGTATCAGGTGCTATCAACGCTGCAAGGAACTCGACAGGTAATGGGAAACATTAGTAACATTACCATTCGTTATTTCGTTCACTCTACGTGTGCTTGTACCAAATTAAATTCTGAGAGTCGTTACAAAATAATAATAATATTTAAAAAAAAAAAAAATCGAATCATACTACATATATTAGATAGGTACATTATAAGACACCTCTTTTTTTAAAAAAAAAAAAAAAAAAAAAAAAAAAAGGCCTGACTGATTCACAAACTTACAAAGTTTAGTTAACCTCTTCGCGCTCAAGCTCAAAAAGTGCTTTGTAGTACTAAGCGCCCAATGTCCATTTGAATGGACATTTTTTTTTGTACAATTTCGGCTCAAGCCAAGGAGGTCTCTTAACGATGAAAAAAATAAATAAATAAGTGAAGCACTTTTTATTCATCTATAATCGGCATTTTTGTAGACAAGGTCAAATGTCCATTCAAATGGACTCTGAGAACTTAGTACCTACTACAAAAATTATTTCTAGCCCGGGCACTTGCTACTACAAAAATTTTGTCCATTCAAATGGACATTGAGCGCGAAGAGGTTAATTGAACTTTGTACTATGGTTGTGGTTGTGTAATGAAATCATGATTCATGATGTTTTTCGCAGAATAAGTAGTCCAACGCCCAATCAAGATTATGCTTATCTATTGTTCTCTTTTATTATTTTATTTTTATCATGAAATCATGATTCATTAAATTCATGATGTTTTTCGCAGAATAAGTAGTCCAACGCCCAATCAAGATTATGCTTATCTATTGTTCTCTTTTATTATTTTATTTTTATATCGCCTTTTGGCTAATATCAAAGTGTAGTAATTCTCAAAAAAAAAAAGTGTCTACCTAGGTAGTTTCACCATTTTTCTCAGCTTTTTTAACTAGGTATATCGTTTTCGCCGAAATTTTTATTTCGTAGCAACGGCTAAATTGGACTCATCGAATTTCTTGAATGGACCGACAAGCATACACTTCCAAAATTCCCTTGTACATATGTACAATCTAATGTACAATGTATAAAAATTCTCTTATACATATGTTCAATGTAATGTACAATGTATAAAAATTCCCTTAAACATAATTGTTCAATGCAATGTACAATGTATGAAAATAATGTTTACAACAGACCTTGCTTAATTATTAAGAAAAAAAACCATAGGTGTAGTATGGAGATAACATATGTTCAATGTAATGTACAATGTATAAAAATTCCCTTATACATATGTACAATGTAATGTACAATGTATAAAAATTCCCTTATACATATGTTCAATGCAATGTACAATGTATGAAAATAATAGGGGTATTTTATTTATGTGAAATGGAAATTTTTCCTAATCCAAAATATTCCACTGTGGTCACTTTTTTTATCCCCACCACAGTGGAAAAAAGGTGTCTACCTAGTTTCACCATTTTTCTCAGCTTTTTTAACTAGGTATATCGTTTTCGCCGAAATTTTAATTTCGTAGCAACGGCTAAATTGGACTCATCGAATTTCCTGAACGGACCGACAAGCATACACTTCAAAATTCCGTTATACATATGTTCAATGTAATGTACAAATGTATAAAAATTTCCTTATACATATGTACAATGTATAAAAATTCCCTTAGGTATACATATGTACAATGTATAAAAATTCCCTTATACATATGTACAATGTATAAAAATTCCCTTAGGTATACATATGTACAATGTATAAAAATTCCCTTATAGATATGTACAATGTATAAAAATTCCCTTATAGATATGTACAATGTATAAAAATTCCCTTATAGATATGTACAATGTATAAAAATTCCCTTATAGATATGTACAATGTATAAAAATTCCCTTATAGATATGTACAATGTATAAAAATTCCCTTATAGATATGTACAATGTATAAAAATTCCCTTATACATATGTACAATGTATAAAAAATCCCTAATACCTACATATGTACAATGTATAAAAATTCCCTTATAGATATGTACAATGTATAAAAATTCCCTTATACATATGTACAATGTATACGAGATACGAGGTTTGTATAGGTTTAGGTCTTCTCTTAAATCTATCCTTTTAGAAGTAGAAGTAGGGTTTTCCTTCTACACATGAGATATAATCATGTAGAAGGGAATCAGAAAATGATACATAGGTGCAGAAATTATCCTGCTCGAATGAGACTTAAAAGTCCCTTTACCCCAGCAGTCTAAACAAGGTCTCGTGTATTTTATGGGTTCAACATAGTACAATACATAATGTTTACAACAGACCTTGCTTAGTTATTAAAAAATAAAAAGAAAAAAAAAACATAGTTGTAGTATGGAGATAGAACATTAGGAAATGATACCCACCAGATGAACATGAGTACATTAGTCCCATTTAGGAGCCCATATATTCCGTGCTGGAAAAACACCTGAGCTAACACCACAATGCAATGTACAATGTATGAAAATAATGTTTACAACAGACCTTGCTTAATTATTAAGAAAAAAAACCATAGGTGTAGTATGGAGATAGAACATTAGAAAATGATACCCACCAGATGAACATGAGTACATTAGTCCCATTTAGGAGCCCATATATTCCGTGCTGGAAAAACACCTGAGCTAACACCACGACCAGTCATTTGATTTCCCTACCGTAAAACCGTCTGTCAGAAAACGTCTTACAACAGACCTTGCTTGATTATTAAGAAAAAAAAACCATAGGTGTAGTATGGAGATAGAACATTAGAAAATGATACCCACCAGATGATCATGAGTACATTAGTCCCATTTAGGAGCCCATATATATTCCGTGCTGGAAAAACACCTGAGCTAACACCACGACCAGTCATTTGATTTCCCTACCGTAAAACCGTCTGTCAGAAAACGTCATTGTGTACACAGTCTTCTCGACAAAATAGTCAACAGTCATGGTAAAAAAAAGAATAGGTACAGTAGAACCTCGATTATTTCAACTTCCATTATGTCAACTTTCAAAACTCTATTATTTCAACTTCGAAATCATTGTTTTTTTTCTATCCTTCAGAGGATCCTATGTAATCAGAGGAAAAGATCATAGAAAGTGATTATTTCAACCTCGATCATTTCAATTGGGTACGATCATTTCAACCCGGGTCCCAATGAGTTGAAAAAATCGAGGTTCTACTTTACATAGAGCATGGCACAGTATGTAGCATTAGCATGGTCATTGTGAAATACTTATATTTATACTTATCTACTTGACTACTTATATTTCTACTTAATTACATAGTACATGCATATTGTAAATGCATTGCATTGAATTGACTACGAGTAGGCATGTCCCATGAGGAATCAGGGCCGGCCGGACAAAGCCTTACAACTTACAAGGCGCCACGCCGGGGCTCCAACAATGGGCACTTCGCTACTTTTTTTTTTACTAAATAGGTAAAAATACTATGCAGTTTCAGCTGAATTTTGGAAAAAATTGCTGATTCCAGGTCCCCTTAAAGAGCCTGGGCTCGGGACAAATGAGCCCAGAAAAAACCATCTGTACCGAGAACACAGGGGGAAGGTTTGTTCTTGGAACGACTGGCTTTCTCCCATCCTGTCCTCCTTCTCTCTTCGATTTCGGGACGATAAGATCTCCGTTACAGGTGCCTCTATCAAACCTAAAGAAAGCCCTTTATAAACGGCCTTGTTCTTGCTGGCGAATCTCAATCTGTTCATCAGTAATGATGGGTAGTTTGTAGTTGCAGTAATTGCACTGATTGAACAATATGAAGGACTCAGCTCCCAATGTGACCCCTGGGGTCAAATCCCCATCACGACACAGGCGAACCGAAACCGCCTATTGTATTTCTGCATCTGTGAGAATATTGTGAGGAAAGACAGTGGACGATCTTAACCAAAAGTTTCGTGTCGCATCCTTGTCGCATTTGACAGCTGCATGTCAAATTACAAGTCTCTAGCTCTGACCGTTCTCGAGATATTTTGACAGACAAACAGAAGGACAGACAGACAGACACACACACGGACCAATGGCTGAAACTTTGTATTTAGGCTCTACGGACCTCAAATCGTGTTTTGACACTAAAAACTGACCATCGAAAATTTGACCCGATTACATTACTTTCATTCCTATAGGATAAGTAAAGTAAAAATTGGAGAAAAGATGGACTAGAAGAAAAGTGAGGGAAATCTGATTATTAAACAGGTTTGACAGTTAAAACTAAGTAAAAGAGATCTAGGAAACATTTCTTTTTACTTTTATTTTCTATTTTTCCATTATTATTTTCAATTTTACCATTATTTCTTTCTTCTCTAATCCCTTCTTTATTTCTTCTTTTCTTCGAAGTTCTTTGTCTACGGTTTGATAGAGGGAACTGTAACTTTTAAGGTCTTATCTTCCCGAAAGTAAAGCGAGAAGGAAGACAAGATAGGAGAAAGCCAGCCGTTCCGGGAACGGACCTTGTCGGTTTAAGATAAAGTTCGCCCCGGGTGGGAATCGAATCTGCGATCTAGCGCTTGCAAAGCAGGCGCACTCTCTTCGAACCTACTACGTATGTAATTGCAATTACATTTGGACCTTCCCAACCTTCCTTGGCTTCGTTGCTTCCAAGGTAGACATAGGTTATGTCGTTATCACTTGGATAATACGAGTGGTGAGGAGACTGAGGAAATTGCAGAGACGTGCACTTGACTAGACCTTGTCAGTAAAACGTTTGGATGATGAAAACTGCACAAGTACATCATCGAAGACTTGGTAACTTTCTGAAGCTCCATATTGAGAGAAAAGGGAAAGATAGATAGGGAGAGAAAGTGGAAGAGTGAGAGAGAGAGAGAAAAGGGAAAGGTGGATAGGGGGAGAAAGTGGAAGAGTGAGAGAGAGAGAGCTACTCACTGCAGTTTATTCACCTCCGTAGTACTAAAAGTATTTTGGGAGTGTGGGTGATGGTAAATAATTTAATATGAAAGAGAGGAAGGGAGGGAGAGAAAGAGACAAAGAGAGAGAGAGAGAAAAGGGAAAGATAGATAGGGAGAGAAAGTGGAAGAGTGAGAGCGAGAGAGCTACTCACTGCAGTTTATTCACCTCCGTAGTACTAAAAGTATTTTGGGAGTGTGGGTGATGGTAAATAATATAATATGAGAGTGAGAGAGAAACGGATAGAAGGAGAGAGAAAGAGAATGGGATAGAGGGAGGGAATAGAGGGAGGGAATAGAGGGAGAGAGAGATAGAGATCTAGGATAAGTTAGGGTGAGACAGAGAGATCGGGAAAGAGGGGGGAAAATGTGTCTGTGAGGGAGAGAGAAAAGAGTGTGAGAGAGGAGAGGGAGGGAAGAAAGAGAGAGAGAGTTAGAGGGAACAGGGAAAAGAGAGAGAGACAGGGAGAGAAAATGAGAGTGAAAGACATTATGCCCTAGTTCCCCGTAGGTACTTACCCTCTGACCTGTGGCTCACAACTGGGAGGATGCGGGTTCGAATTCAAAGCCTCATTGGGTTCCCTGAAAGATTTAAATGGGACTTCTGAACTTAAATTGACAGTCGAAATAGCATCACTACCAACATAAAATCATTATTTTTGTTAAAATAGTCAAACCATCCTATTTAGGTATGTGTGTGTGTGTGTGTGTGTGTGTGTGTGTGTGTGTGTGTGTGGATCTAGGAAAAGTTAGGGTGAGACAGAGAGATCGGGAAAGAGGGGGGGGAATGTGTCTGTGAGGGAGAGAGAAAAGAGTGTGAGAGAGAAGGAGAGGGAGGGAAGAAAGAGATAAAGAGAGAGAGAGAGAGAGTTAGAGGGAACAGGGGAAAGAGAGAGACAGGGAGAGAAAATGAGAGTGAAAGACACTGTGCCCTAGTTCCCCGTAGGTACTTACCCTCTGACCTGGGACTCACAACTGGGAGGATGCGGGTTCGAATTCAAAGCCTCATTGGGTTCCCTGAAAGATTTGAATGGGACTTCTGAACTTAAATTGACAGTCGAAATAGCATCACTACCAACATAAAATCATTATTTGTTAAAATAGTTAAACCATCCTATTTAGGCATGTGTGTGTGTGTGTGTGTGTGTGTGTGTGTGTGTGTGTGTGTGTTTCACTCTGTTTTGTTCCAATTTCTTCCCAGCAGCCTGACTACCGCATTTTCCTGCGTTTCCCTCTCTCACACTCTTTCTCTCTGTTCCTGTATCTTACCCATGTGTGTGTGTGTGTGTGTGTGTTTCACTCTGTTTCGTTCCAATTTCTTCCCAGCAGCCTGACTACCGCATTTTCCTGCGTTTCCCTCTCTCACACACTCTTTCTCTCTGTTCCTGTCTCTTACCCTAGGTTATTTCGTTTTAGAAACTCAAATTTTGTTCTCTTGTGTAGTGTTTTTTCAAAATCATTTAAATGGGACTTCTGAATTTAAATTGACAGTCGAAATATCAAAATATCATCACTACCAACATAAAATCATAAATAGTTAAACCATCCTATTTAGGCATGTATGTGTAATGTGTATGTGTGTGTGTGTGTGTGTGTGTGTGTGTGTGTGTGTGTGTGTGTGTGTGTGTGTGCAGTACTGTGTGTGTGTGTGTGTGTGTGTGTGTGTGTGTGTGTGTGTGTGTGTGTGTGTGTGTGTGTGTGTGTGTGTGTGTGTGTGTGTGTGTGTGTGTGTGTGTGTGTGTGTGTGTGTGTGTGTGTGTGTGTGTGTGTGTGTGTGTGTGTGTGTGTGTGTGTGTGTGTGTGTGTGTGTGTGTGTGTGTGTGTGTGTGTGTGTGTGTGTGTGTGTGTGTGTGTGTGTGTGTGTGTGTGTTTCACTCTGTTTCGTTCCAATTTCTTCCCAGCAGCCTGACTACCGCATTTTCCTGCGTTTCCCTCTCTCACACTCTTTCTCTCTGTTCCTGTCTCTTACCCTAGGTTATTTCGTTTTAGAAACTCAAATTTTGTTCTCTTGTGTAGTGTTTTTTCAACTTTTCCATGAGATTTTCATGAGCGAAAATTCCGAAAATTTTCCTTTGAGATGTAGAAGAGAGCCAGAGAGAGAGTGAGAGAGAGACTAGCAACCAGACAGATAAAGAGGTGGAGTTAGATATAAAATGAGAGAGATAGAGAAGGGTGTGAGAAAAATAGAGAGGGGAGAGAAATGAAAAGTACATTGAGTGTTCCTGTCTCTTACCCTAGGTTATTTCGTTTTAGAAACTCAAATTTTGTTCTCTTGTGTATTCTCTTGTGTTCTTGTGTAGTGTTTTTTCAACTTTTCCATGAGATTTTCATGAGCGGAAATTCCGAAAATTTTCCTTTGAGATGTAGAAGAGAGCCAGAGAGAGAGAGTGAGAGAGAGACTAGCAACCAGACAGATAAAGAGGTGGAGTTAGATTTAAAATGAGAGAGATAGAGAAGGGTGTGAGAAAAATAGAGAGGGGAGAGAAATGAAAAATACATTGAGAGAGAGAGAGACCTGTTTATCCTGCTCGAATGAGATTGAGATTGAGACTAAAAAGTCCCTTTACCCGAGCAACATAGTACCTAATACATACGTCCATACGTCCTACTATGTACTAGTGCCATTAGAGAGAGAGACCTGTTTATCCTGCTCGAATGAGATTGAGACTAAAAAGTCCCTTTACCCGAGCAACATAGTACCTAATACATACGTCCATACGTCCTACTATGTACTAGTGCCATTACGAGACAATTTTTAGATCTACCTATAGGTATAAAGTAAAATAATGTAATGCAGGTAATTTTTCCCCAAAGATTTGAAATACAGATAGAGATAGCAAAAGCAAAGCTTAGAAAGATAATAGCATAGTAAAGAAATTACCTCGACATAATATAAAATCCGTGATAAGAGATAACCAAATAAGATCAGGTTACAAGTTATATAAAACTAAGTAAAAGAGATCTAGGAAACATTTCTTTTTACTTTTATTTTCTATTATTTCCATTATTATTTTCAATTTTACCATTATTTCTTTCTTCTCTAATCCCTTCTTTATTTCTTCTTTTCTTCGAAGTTCTTTGTCTACGTTTTGCAAAACTGAAGATCTCAAGGTCTGCTCTTAAGTTCTTTACTTTAATTCCTAGGCTTTTGTGTACCCAAAAAGAGATTACTCAGAGGGCTATTTAGGTATTTATCGCCTTTCGAAATCCCGACCTTTAGAGTATACTTACAGCACTGCAATATTCGACTTTTTTTTTACCTTTCTATTACTACAGCGGAGGGTTAAGTAACAATTACTTTGGTTAATATCTGCATGGGTGATAATCCGATTTTTACCAAATTGTTACAGTTGCGTCCTTGGTTTCTATTACTTCAGTATAGCGGAGGGTTAAGTAACAATTACTTTGGTTAATATCTGCATGGGTGATAATCCGATTTTTACCAAATTGTTACAGTTGCGTCCTTGGACCATACCGGGATAGCATAACAAATTTCATTTCTCTACGACAAATCGTTCTTGAGATATTTTGTTCACAACTTTCTACTTTTTCCCATTTAAACCTGTAAATTTCATTTCTCTACGACAAACCGTTCTTGAGATATTTTGTTCACAACTTTCTACTTTTTCCCATTTAAACCTGTACGAATTTCATTTCTCTACGACAAACCGTTCTTGAGATATTTTGTTCACAACTTTCTACTTTTTCCCATTTAAACCTGTAGATAGCATAAAAATTTCATTTCTCTACGACAAACCGTTCTTGAGATATTTTGTTCACAACTTTCTACTTTTTCCCATTTAAACCTGTACGAATTTCATTTCTCTACGACAAACCGTTCTTGAGATATTTTGTTCACAACTTTCTACTTTTTCCCATTTAAACCTGTAGATAGCATAACAAATTTCATTTCTACGACAAACCGTTCTTGAGATATTTTGTTCACAACTTTCTACTTTTTCCCATTTAAACCTGTAGTACGTAACGTACCTACAGACCATGGGCTAAAAACCACTTTTATGGAATCAGGGGACCCCAAAACGGATATTTCCACCCATTTCCCGATTTTGAAAATTTGGACCGATTGCAATACTTTCTCATTACCTTGTATAGGTTCCCTATACGTAAGGGTAATAGAAAGTAAAAATCAGTCTTTTCCATTCCTCCTTTCCCTTGAATCCTTCACTGAAAATCATACTCCCTCTATTCTTGCCTTTCAATTCGCCACTGAAAATTGCGTTTCCAAAATCTCTCCACTCTCGTCAGTCAAATGAAAGTGGCCATTATCTTTTCAAGGACTTGAAGGAGACTTAAGGACATCGTAACAAACCCTGTGTCACCCCTCTTGACAGGATCAAAACAAAGGGGCCCTAAGACAAACATTCTGCCCAAGCCCAACATATCATGGGTAGGTATTAGGTATTACTATTACCTATTATTATCGCCATAGTAATGGGTAGGTATTGTAATTGCCCTGGATAAATAGGTACAACGAGTGAAAATGTGTATCTGTATCGTATGACCTAGTGAAATCAATAAATGGATATCACAAAATTCGCTCAACTTTTTACTTAATTATGGGAAATAGCAAAAGGTACTTTCAGGTTTATATCAGACATTATGCGAAAACCCCTTTTTCGCTGGGACATGAACCAGCTCTCCAATTGTCCTCATTTCCACTTACGAGGCAGAAGCCCAAAATAGCCCACAGGACCAGCACGTAATGTCCCAAATGATGGTTAAGTCGCAAACAACGTACGATGTAGTTTAACTCAAGTTGCCTCCAATTGCATTGGTAGTTGCCTACCGATTTCTGGTAAATTTTCCCTTATTTTATGTCGTTATCACTTGGATAATACGAGTGGTGAGGAGACTGAGGAAATTGCAGAGACGTGCACCCGACTAGACCTTGTCAGTAAAACGTTTGGATGATGAAAACTGCACAAGTACATCATCGAAGACTTGGTAACTTTCTGAAGCTCCATATTAACTACATACGTAATGTTCAACAGTGCAGGGATGGTAACTTTAAAGCAAACCGGGTCGAGCGAACGGAGACTGCCTCAAAAGCGCTAAGTCGCGGATTCGATTTCGGGACGATAAAGACCTCCGTTAGAGTTCCCCCTATCCCCTGTAAAACCTTTTGAAAGAAAATAGTTACAGTCCCCGGGAAAATGTCAGGACATTTTACTTTATTTTTTATTTTTACGCGCCCCCCCATCCCCCAAGCCGCCCACAAATTTTCAAACTCCGAAAATGTGCATGAAACTGATCACAATATTTTTTGCGTTTTCGTGTATACTTTACTTCTTACCTATACTGGAGCAGTTTTGAACTCAAGAATAACACTCTTCAAGCTTCAAGCTGGAGCTGGGACACAAAGACACACAAAATCCGGTTTTCACTCAAAATTTATTGTATGTACTCATTTGTGCAAAAAGAGAGAAAAAAAATCCACAGATAAAAGGAATCCAAAAATTTCAATTATTGTTCATTTTTTGTTTTGTTTTTGTTTTTGTTTTTTTTTTTTGTTTTTTTTTTTTTTTAAGTTCCCTTATTGATGAACGTAAAGTTGCACAGTACTCTGACTCTGGAGAACATGAACGAATAGAATCCTAGCTCCCATTATCCAAAATTTGCACTTCACTTAGAGTGTCTTAGAGGAAGCACTCTCTGTTCACAGGTTTCAAGCATTCTCCATTATCCTTTTTAAAAAAAATCCTTAAAGGACATCATAAAAATTGGAAACTGACCTTTTTGCGAGCGGCTATAAAATTTGTAGAAAAAAAGCCATTACTCTACGCCCTGTGTTTACAAGCACCGGCTATTCCTTTGAAAAGAAGGGAGAAAACACTCAAAACAAGTTACACTACCCCGTCGTAAAACGGGATTTCCCCCGAAGCATCAACATCATCATGAGCATCAATATTACGAACATCATCAACATCATAATCATTATCAACAAAAGCAACATCAGTTTTGAAAACATCATAATGGTTCAGGGTGCATGCCAAAAATCAGACAATAAATGCTTTGAAAACATTTTCGCAATCAATGAAAAAAAAAAAAAAAAAAAAAAGGGGAAAGCTTTTTGAATGTTTGTAGGTACCAGTCGACTAAACTGATGGGTAGTCGAGAAAATTGTCATCCCTACATTCGAAATGGCAGAAGAGATTGAAAATTGGAAATTAATTGACATTGAATTCAGTTTTTTGCTCCTCCTGCCTCTCTCTCTGTTGGTGTCCTGCCTCGGTTTCCTTCTCTATCTCTTTCTTCCGTCCTGTTTCCTCCGCAACTCCTCTACTCTTCTCCTTTCTCATTCCTCTGCTTCCTCTATCTGTATCCTTCTCTGCTTCTATATCCGCATCTCACTTTCTTCTTATTTTCCTCTTCTCTCTCTCGCTCTGTCTTCACTTATTATGTTACTCCCTCTTCTATCTTTTTCTCTTCCCTTTGATGCATCCCGCTTCTATTATCTAAATAGAATTTTCTTTTGAATTCTTCCATTCTTTTCCCGGTTTACCCGACAATATTCTTTCTCCTTTTTCTCTCTCCCACTAGTCCGTCATGTTTCCCCTCCTCCTCTGCCATCCTTCCCTCCCCAACATCTATCATTCCCCTCCTCTCCTCATCAGGATTTCAGCCCTACATAAGTGAGAAAGGACGAAAGGGAGAGAACCTTGATGAGAAAATTACCATGTATCAAATTTTCTTTGAAGAAACAAAAGAAGGGAGAAGAAGGAAAGAAGAAGTAAAGAAGAGAAAAGAAGAAGAATAGAAGAGGGGGATAAAAGGGAGAAAACTCGAGTATAAAATTACCGCTAATCTGTCTACGCGAATACATCTCCGCCTGTTAGGTTTGCTTTTCTATAAATAGGGAAACGACTTGTGCTCATTTCTATCAAACATCGTGTTTATCGTCTTCTGTGGCGCCGAGATTACCTGTAATTTGTTTGTAGTCATGGGTTACTTGTTTTATGTTTGCTATGTAGGTACCCTATTTGATTAATCTAGTAGGTAGGAAGAGCTACTAAATATTTATGAGTGTTGAAATAGTTTCCTGGAACTTTGTTATGTGATACATTCCCAGTGACTTAACTTTGGAGTGGGGAGGATCTGAAAATGCAGGCTTGGTGATTGTCATTTTGTATGAATAGGTAATCTAAATTTTACCATTAAACAAGTTCTCACAACCTAGGTGGGTACTTACTCGAATTTGGAGCATAGAAAACTTGGGCTCTTCTATTGAGTAAGTCTTATTTATTTGTTTATTATTATTATGTGGCGCGAAAGAATCTATACTGAAGGTGCCGACCTAGTTTGTGAAAAAAAAAAAAAAAAAAAAAAAAAAACAGTAGGTGAGGTACCTACATACCTACCAACTACCATAATACTGTGTAGGTAGATAGATATATAGGTACCTATAGCAATAAAATTAATCTAAAGCTAGGTTAAGTATGACAAATTGACAAACCAAATGGTCTAGGCATACGTATTACGTACAAGGCAAACAATAATATTAAATTGCCTCATTGTCCTTTTGAACAGAATTTGTCACCGTGAATTACAGAACCATATTGTTCAAATGACTGAAAAGATTAGGTACTCCCACGTATAAAAATAAAGCTAGAAGAAATGGCTTTTTTTCAAATAGCTTTTAAAGGCGAGGTTTTTGAGTTTTTACATTCACGTGCTGCCCTCTGGTGACAAAGAAGGGAACTTTTAGAAGACAGCCTTTGAGACAAAGGTCAAAATTTAGGGGTGGCTCTCAAAGAGAGAAGAAGGATGTTTTTTTACCCTTACCTTACTCTTACTTAATTTCTATCCACTATCTGTATTATCTATCCATATCCAATTATAATACAGAGGGGATCTATTAAAAATACCAATATTATAATCCTAATAAATACAATATCAAATCGAAATAATAGTAGGTATTTAAGGTACCTTACTCTTACTTAATTTCTATCCACTATCTGTATTATCTATCCATATCCAATTTATTATAATACAGAGGGGATCTATTAAAAATACCAATATTATAATCCTAATAAATACAATATCAAATCGAAATAATAGTAGGTATTTAAAAATCGAAACAAA
Organism: Diaphorina citri; assembly: GCF_000475195.1. NCBI lineage: Eukaryota > Metazoa > Arthropoda > Insecta > Hemiptera > Psyllidae > Diaphorina > Diaphorina citri. The sequence continues at coordinate 236,693 of NW_007377679.1, forward strand.
TTAGGTAGGTACCTAGGTACCTAAGAGCGTTATTTTCCTTATCAATATTTAAAATTTCCCGCTCTCAATCCATCAGTGTGAACATAGCGCGCAGTTACATTTATAACAAATTATCAACGCGTCGCTAACTTCACATCAGTAGTCAGTACAAAAAAAGTAAACAAACATGAAAAGTTCGTTTTTGAAAGTTGTGATGTCCAAAGTGCCAATTTTCGTGATTATTAGGTAAACAAATTAGGTAAACAAATTAGGTTTCCTTATCAATATTTAAAATTTCCCGCTCTCAATCCACCAGTGTGAACATAGCGCGCAGTTACATTTATAACAAATTATCAACGCGTCGCTAACTTCACATCAGTAGTCAGTACAAAAAAAGTAAACAAACATGAAAAGTTCGTTTTTGAAAGTTGTGATGTCCAAAGTGCCAATTTTCGTGATTTTAGGGTCTACCGGGACTGGAAAGTCCAAATTAGGCATTGAAATAGCTAAAAAGTTCAATGGAGAGATCATCAGTGCAGATTCCATGCAGGTAAGACCTTTCTATTTCTTATTATCATGGTATTTCTCCCACTGTTCTGTGCCGGAGTACACAACTCTGTTACTACTAAGGGTATTTGAGTAAATTTAGAGTGTATGGCCGCCTTACACGCCCTACATGGACGCTACGCCACTGAGAGAGAGAGAGAGAGAGGAAGGAAAATAAAGAGAGAGGAGGAGAGAGATCAGGAAAAAACCCAGAGTGAAAGAGACAAAGAGAGAGAGAAAAGGGAAAGATAGATAGGGAGAGAAAGTGGAAGAGTGAGAGAGAGCTACTCACTGCAGTTTATTCACCTCCGTAGTACTAAAAGTATTTTGGGAGTGTGGGTGATGGTAAATAATTTAATATGAGAGTGAGAGAGAAACGGATAGAAGGAGAGAGAAAGAGAATGGGATAGAGAGAGAGAGAGATAGAGAACGAGAGAGATAGAGATCTAGGATAAGTAAGGGTGAGACAGAGAGATCGGGAAGGAGGGGGGAAAAATGTGTCTGTGAGGGAGAGAGAAAAGAGTGTGAGAGAGGAGAGGGAGGGAAGAAAGAGATAAAGAGAGAGGGGGACAAAGAGAGAGAGAGAGAGTTAGAGGGAACAGGGGAAAGAGAGAGACAGGGAGAGAAAATGAGAGTGAAAGACACTGTGCCCTAGTTCCCCGAAAGTGACACATTTTAGATTTGAGGTTAGGAATAATTAAAATTCACTTTCCATTAATTTCATCAAAATTTCAAAATTCTATTGCAGGGGCTTAAGTTTTTAGTTGAATGTAGGGTAAAACTAGAGCTACTAAGGTTGAAGCCAGATTGAACTTATTTCCGAGACAATCTGATGCAGTAAATTTGCTCAAGTACCTGTTGCTCAGTTTCTTTGTAAGCTCTTTCAACCTTTGGTAACCAGAAAAGTTCTATCTCAGATTGGTACTTGCCATATTTCACTTGTAGTTGAAAGTTTGTAGTGTTTGTTGTTGTGTATGGAGTCAAAATAAAGTGACACATTTTAGGTTTGAGGTGATTCAAAGAACTGTTTAAATTTGAACCAGCTGAATTTGACCTGATTCTAAATCTAAAAAGATCTCTTCTTGAATACCTAGGTATTAGGGCAAAGTTTGTAGTTCCATGAAATCGGAAAAACTTTTGCCGTTTAGCCAAACTTTATTGCAACATTGATTAAAGTTTTGTTCAATAGTTCACTGCATAGGTACCTATCCCATGTGGTAACAAGCTTGCTATTTAGAAGGCCCTGGATTCAATGCTCACCATTGAAAAAAAAAAAAAAAAAAAAAAAAAAAAAAAAAAAAAACAAAGTGCCAATTTTCGTGATTTTAGGGTCTACCGGGACTGGAAAGTCCAAATTAGGCATTGAAATCGCTAAAAAGTTCAATGGAGAGATCATCAGTGCAGATTCCATGCAGGTAAGACCTTTCTATTTCTTATTATCATGGTATTTCTCCCACTGTTCTGTGCCGGAGTACACAACTCTGTTACTAACTGTTTTCCTTTGAATAAAGTAGTGTTCAGCTTGTAAATTGTATGATTTAGGACTTCTGTAAGCTCTTCCAACCTTTGGTAACCAGAAAAGTTCTATCTCAGATTGGTACTTGCCATATTTCACTTGTAGTTGAAAGTTTGTAGTGTTTGTTGTGTATGGAGTCAAAAGAAAGTGACACATTTTAGGTTTGAGGTTAGGAATAATTAAAATTTACTTTCCATTAATTTCATCAAAATTTCAAAATTCTATTGCAGGGGCTTAAGTTTTTAGTTGAATGTAGGGTAAAGCTAGAGCTACTAAGGTTGAAGCCAGATTGAACTTATTTCCGAGACAATCTGATGCAGTAAATTTGCTCAAGTACCTGTTGCTCAGTTTTGTCAATCTTATTTTAATTTCAAGTAAATAAGAGAAGGATTATTTGATCCTTTGGTCAATTTTTGATTGGTTTGGTATGTTGACAAATTCAAAGAACTGTTTAAAATTGAACCAGCTGAATTTGACCTGATTCTAAAAAGATCTCTTCTTGAATACCTAGGTATTTGGACAAAGTTTGTAGTTCCATGAAATTGGAAAAACTTTTGCCGTTTAGTCAAACTTTATTGCAACATTGATTAAAGTTTGGTTCAATAGTTCACTGCATAGGTACCTACCTCATGTGGTAAGAAGCTTGCCATTCAGAAAGCCCTGGATTCAATGCTCACCATTGATAAGAGAAAAAAAAAAAAAAAAAAAAAAACACTCATATTTTGATTGGT
>NW_007377679.1:239602-240049 GCF_000475195.1 Diaphorina citri
TAGATTAGGTACTAATGTGTGAATTGTGCTTCTCCCAATATCCAATAGACCGATGATCCTTCATTTAATGATACGTCAATGCCTCACCGAATTCCAAACGAAATTTGAACGGGTTTATTCAAGAAGCCTAGCAGTTCAAGAGCTGCCTCTCGCATTAAAAAAAGGGAAAGCCAGCCAGCCTAGTTAGCTTGGTTTTTTGGTCAACAAATCTGTCCTAAAATGGAATCGAATTTTTTTTCTTTCGTTTTTAACTAGGAAAACATTTAACCTGGCTGATGTTGTATGGCAACACACAAGATTATTACCATTGGTTCTGATGTCCACAAACAAAAAAGTGTTTATTATTGTTTGTTTGTTGTTGTGTTGTTTTGTTTTTGTTTTTTTTTTTTTGTTTTTTTTTTTTTTTTTTTTTTTTTTTTTTAATAAGTAATTTTTTTTTTCTGGGGT
>NW_007377679.1:240065-263146 GCF_000475195.1 Diaphorina citri
TTTTTTTTTTTTTTTTTTTTTTTTTTTTAAATAGAGAATTGTTGTTCCAAGGGGAATTGGTGCATTCAATGTGCCTTTGTCGCTGGATAAATGCTTTTAGTTTTTATACTTCTGAAACAAATAAATAGGCAAATGGGCTTGCAGCTAGGAGTAATACTAACGCTCCGATGGGACTACCAAAGGGTTAACACATTCTTGTTAAAATTATACATGCCCAGGGCAGTACTTTTTTCCTTCTTCTTCTTCTTTCCATTATTTATTTTCTTAATCATTAAAAATAAATAAAAAATTCTTTGCCCCCTCTAATAAGGATTCTAATATGGTTCCTTAGTCTTTACTGAATTCCTATACTCTTCACAAGCTTTTTCCCTCTGTTTATTTCTCTCTATCTCTCTCCCTCTATCCCTTTCTCCCTCCCTTTCCATCCCTCTTTCTCTCTCTCCCTTCCTATTCCTCTCTCTCTCAGTCTCTCTCTTCTTCTGTCTCCCTTTCTCCCTCTCTCTACCCGTTTCTATCGCTCTTTCTCTCTCTCCTTCTTTCCCTCCCTCAACCCTTTCTTTCCCTCTCTCTTTCTATCCTTCCTTCCCTCCCTCCCCCTACCTTTTCATCTTTCTGTTTTCCTCTCAAATTATGTAGTTATTATCTTTTTTTTGAGATGCCATTTTATTTACAGTTTTTTTAATGTCATATGCAGATGACATTACGGACTCACTGATAGTGAAATTTGAAATATCAACGTAACAACTCAATACTATGCAGTCACGTTATGTTTCCTCTCTCTCTCTCAGTCTCTCTCTTCTTCTGTCTCCCTTTCCCCCTCTCTCTACCCGTTTCTATCGCTCTTTCTCTCTCTCTCCTTCTTTCCCTCCCTCAACCCTTTCTTTCCCTCTCTCTTTCTATCCTTCCTTCCCTCCCCCTACCTTTTCCTCTTTCTGTTTTCCTCTCAAATTATGTAGTTATCTTTTTTTTTGAGATGCCATTTTATTTAGAGTTTTTTTTTATGTCATATGCAGATGACATTACGGACTCACTGATAGTGAAATTTGAAATATCAACGTAACAACTCAATACTATGCAGTCACGTTATGTACATGCATGTATTCAATATAGTAAAAGGCGGGCGACCTTGTAATTTAAATATCAATCAAGTTGAATGTATTTATCATTAAAAAATATCAGTAAGTACCTACCTATCTAAAAAAGAAGAAGAAGAAGAAAAAGAAAAAGAAAAAAAAATGTGTCAAACCTTACACGTCAGACAAAGTTGTTCATTTGATGTTTAATTTTGTAAATGTGAACATTGCAAGTCTGTTTAGTTCTGTAGAAAATAATTGTGCTGAGACCTGACAGAGAATGCCAAAGGGTCCGCCAAAGAAGAAGAAGAAGAAGAAGAAGAAGAAGGAGAAGAAGAAGGAGAAGAAGAAGAAGACGAAGAAGAAGACGAAGAAGACGAAGAAGAAGACGAAGAAGAAGACGAAGAAGAAGAAGAAGAAGAAGAAGAAGAAGAAGAAGAAGGAGAAGAAGGAGAAGAAGGAGAAGGAGAAGGAGAAGGAGAAGAAGAAGAAGAAGAAGAAGAAGAAGAAGAAGAAGAAGAAGAAGAAGAAGAAGAAGATGTAAGCGTTAGGTCGCCGCGCCGGTTCAATTTTATCGTAACCAAGTGAATTCGAGGGCTTGCCTTGCAAGAGACCGTTCCCACTTGTGAGTTTCATCCGATTTTTTCCAAATGTGCTGTAGGCAAAGTAATTTACGAGAGTGTTCCCACTACCCACGATTTTTTCCCGAACGATAAGTAGGAACGGGCTCTAAAGGGTCGCGGGTTTTATCACGGCTGTGGCTTTCTCCTATCCAAATATCCAATCCCGTCCTCCTCTTCTTTTCGCTTTCGGGACGATAAGACCTTATAGCAGTTACAGTTCCCTCTGTCAAACCTCTAAAAAAATAAGTGGACCTCACTTGGTTCATTTAATTGACTAGATTTAGGTCTGTGGCTAGATTTAGATCTGCTTCCTCCATGTCTGAAGAGGTTAAGAATTTGGTCTTGAACTTGATCCGTAAGTTAGCCTAGCTCTCTGTTCACAGGTTTCAAGCATTCTCCATTATCCTTTTTTAAAAAAAATCCTTAAAGGACATCATAAAAATTGAAAACTGACCTTTTTGCGAGCGGCTATAAAATTTGTAGAAAAAAGCCATTACTCTACGAGCGGCTATAAAATTTGTAAAAAAAAGGCATTACTCTACGCCCTGTGTTTACAAGCACCGGCTATTCCTTTGAAAAGAAGGGAGAAAACACTCAAAACAAGTTACATCACCTCGTCGTAAAACTGGATTTCCCCCGAAGCGTCAACATCATCATGAGCATCAATATTACGAACATCATCAACATCATAATCATTATCAACAAAAACAACATCAGTTTTGAAAACATCATGGCTATTCCTTTGAAAAGAAGGGAGAAATCACTCAAAACAAGTTACACTACCCCGTCGTAAAACTGGATTTCCCCCGAAGCATCAACATCATCATGAGCATCAATATTACAAACATCGTTATCATCATCAACATCATAATCATTATCAACAAAAACAACATCAGTTTTGAAAACATCATAATGGTGCAGGGTGCATGCCAAAAATCAGACCACCGAGACTTAGGTGTAGGGGCAAACACTGCAAACAGCCTAGAAGTCGGATTTATCTCATATGAATCTAGGAACCCGTTCAAAAATTGCATTCCGAACCCAAGTGCAAAAACTTTGTGTCTGTTATAAAATCAGACAATAAATGCTTTGAAAACATTTTCGCAATCAATGGAAAAAAAAAGTGGAAAGCTTTTTGAATGTTTGTAGGTACCAGTCGATAGAACTGATGGGTACCTACTCGAGAAAATTGTCATCCTACATTCGAAAATGGCAGAAGAGATTGAAAATTGGAAATTAATTGAAATTGAATTCAAGCTTTTTACTCGTTGAATAATTTTAGTCTTCTTCGTCTGCTTCTTCTTCTTTCATTTTTTCTTTTTCTTCTTCTTCTTCTTCCATCCTCCTCCCTCCACTTTATTCTTACCACCGTGTATAGTCTCCCCTTGAAAGTTGGCAGACTTCAACCTTGTAGCTCAACTTCAAACACTTCAACATTGTACCAACTTCAAATACTTCAACCCCATGCACCAGCTTCATATACATCAACCCTGTACCAACTTCAAATACTTCAACCATGTACTTCAACCCTGTACCAGCTTCAAATACTTCAACTTCAACCCTGTACCAAATCCCAAACCCTGAAGGAACGTGGACTTAAAACCCCAGTATTTAAATTTCGCGAAGATATTCACCTTCTAAGACGAGATAGAATTTTCAATTAAATTTCTTCTTTTCCTTTTATTCCCCTTCTCCTCTTTTTCATCCTTTCCTTTTTCTCCTCCTTTAGGTACACTTTATCCTCCTTCCTTCTTCTGATCTTATCTCTCTTCCTTCGTCTTCTCCTTTCTCGATTTCTCCTTTTACTCCTCTTCTTCTGTCTCTTAATCGGTCACAGAGTACAGACAGAAAAAAATAAAAATAAGAGATAACAAACCGACAGAGAGAGAGAGAGAGAGAGAGAGAGAGAGAGAGAGAGATGTGTTTCAAAACTCTTCTTCTTTCCATTAATATCATGTCTTTTCCCCCCCAGGCTGTCCTTATCTTTTTTAACATCCTGTATACATATCTCTCTGGGATTTGTCCTATATGGTCACTCGACAACAAGGAATCTTGACTTCCAACTCTTGGCTAAATGGTTTAATGAGAACCACACTGTCATCTCTTCCCATCTCTGTTCATCTTATTGTTATTGTATCACATGGACTGTTTCTGTCCTCCTCTTGCTTCTTGTGCTGTTTTTGTTTTGGTCAACAAATCTGTCCTAAAATGGAATCGAATTTTTTTCTTTCGTTTTTAACTAGGAAAACATTTAACCTGGCTGATGTTGTATGGCAGCACACAAGATTATTACCATTGGTTCTGATGTCCATAAACAAAAAAGTGTTTATAATTGTTTTTCTTTTTTTTTTTTTTTTGAGACCCAGAGTGAAAGAGACAAAGAGAGAGAGAGAAAAGGGAAAGGTAGATAGGGAGAGAAAGTGGAAGAGTGAGAGAGAGAGAGAGAGAGAGAGAGAGAGAGCTACTCTCTGCAGTTTATTCACCTCCGTAGTACTAAAAGTATTTTGGGAGTGTGGGTGATGGTAAATAATATAATATGAGAGTGAGAGAGAAACGAATAGAAGGAGAGAGAAAGAGAATGGGATAGAGGGAGGGAAGAGAGAGAGAGAGAGAGATAGAGATCTAGGATAAGTTAGGGTGAGACAGAGAGATCGGGAAAGAGGGGGGGAAAAATGTGTCTGTGAGGGAGAGAGAAAAGAGTGTGAGAGAGAAGGAGAGGGAGGGAAGAAAGAGATAAAGAGAGAGGGGGACGAAGAGAGAGAGAGAGAGAGAGAGAGAGTTAGAGGGAACAGGGGAAAGAGAGAGACAGGGAGAGAAAATGAGAGTGAAAGACACTGTACCCTAGTTCCCCGTAGGTACTTACCCTCTGACCTGGGACTCACAACTGGGAGGATGCGGGTTCGAATTCAAAGCCTCATTGGGTTCCCGTCACATGCACGCTTAAAGTTTATATTAGAAATTATTTCCCTCTCTCTTTTTATTTCCCTCCATCTCCCTCTCTCACATTCTTTCTCTATCTTTTTTCTCCCTCATTCTCTCTCTCTCTCTCCTTTTTCTTCCTCTCCCTCTCTCCATCTCATTATCTCTCTTTCTATTATTTCTCTCTTTCTCCTATTGTTCTCTGAGTCAGTCTCAATATGTCATATTAAACGTACCTACTTCAGCTAGAATAAGCTAGAGTCTCTTAGGGCACCTCCCTTATGTTTAAACTTTCACCTATCCTCCTCTATCCTTCTTCTAGTGTCTCTCCCCTCCTTTTCCTTCTCCTCCGCACACTATCCCTATTCCCTTATCTTCCTCTTTTTTCTCTCTTTCTCTCTCTCTCCCTCTCCTCTGTTGCCTTCTCTGTCTTTGTCTTTCTCCTCCTTTCTCTCTCCTTCACACACACTCTACCTCACTCTACCTCTCTCTTGCTCGCTCGTTCTATCTTCTCTCCCTTTGATGCATCCCCGCTTCTAATATGGAGGTATCTAATAGAATTTTCTTTGAATTCTTTCATTCTTTCTTCTTACCCCATACATTCTTTCCTTTTTCCTCTCTCCCACTACTCCGTCATGTTTCCCCTCCTCCTCTGCCATCCTTCCCTCCCCAACATCTCATCTTCCCCCTCCTCCATCAGATTTTCACGCCTACATAAGATGAGAAAGGACGAAAGGAGAGAACCTTTGAGAGAAAATTACCACGTATCAAATTTCCTTTGAAGAAAAAAGAAGGGAGAAGAAGGAAGAAGAAGAAGGGGGGGGGATAGTAGGAGGGGAAAAAAGGGAGAAAACTCGAGTATAAAATTACCACTAACTTTGTCACGAAAAATTCCCGCCTGTAAGGTTTGCTTTTCTAAAAATAGACGGCTTGGCTCATTTCTATCAAAACATATCGGATTATCGTTTTCTGTGGCGCCGAGATTACCTGTAATTTGTTTGTAGTCATGGGATTACCTGTTTGAGTAGCTATGTAAGTAGGTACCTACCTATTTGAATAATAGCTAGGTAGGAAGAAGCTACTAACATACGAGTAGTTGAATAGTTTCCTGGAACTTTGTTATGTGACTCATTCCCAGTGACTTAACTTTGAGTGGGAGGACTGAAAACTGCAGACTTGGACAGTAGGTATCAGTTTGTATGAATAGGTAATCCGATTTTACCATTAAAAAGCACCTATAACCTAGGTAGGTACTTACTCGAATTTGAGCAAGAAAACTGGGCTCTTCTATTGAGTACAGTATTATTATTATTATTATTATTATTATTATTATTATTATTATTTTTACTCGAGAAAATTGTCATCCTACATTCGAAAATGGCAGAAGAGATTGAAAATTGGAAATTAATTGAAATTGAATTCATGTTTTTTACTCCTGCCTGCCTCGGTGGTGTAGTGGTCCTGCCTCGGTTTCCTTTTCCTTCTCTATCTTTCTTCTCCTCCTCCGCCTCTCTCTCTCCTTCACACCTTCTCTACCTCTCTCTCGCTTGCTCCTTATGTTACTTTCTATCTTCTCTCCCTTTGATGCATCCCCGCTTCTAATACCTATCTATAATAGAATTTTCTTTTGAATTCTTCCATTCTTTCCTCTTACCCGACACATTCTTTCCCTTTTCCTCCCTCCCACTACTCCGTCATCTTTCCCCTCCTCCTCTGCCATCCTTCCCTCCCCAACATCTCATCTTCCCCCTCCTCCATCAGATTTTCACGCCTACATAAGATGAGAATCTAATAGAATTTTCTTTTGAATTCTTCCATTCTTTCCTCTTACCCGACATATTCTTTCCCTTTTCCTCCCTCCCACTACTCCGTCATGTTTCCCCTCCTCCTCTGCCATCCTTCCCTCCCCAACATCTCATCTTCCCCCTCCTCCATCAGATTTTCACGCCTACATAAGATGAGAAAGGACGAAAGGAGAGAACCTTTGAGAGAAAATTACCACGTATCAAATTTCCTTTGAAGAAAAAAGAAGGGAGAAGAAGGAAGAAGAAGAAGGGGGGGGGATAGGAGGGGGAAAAAGGGAGAAAACTCGAGTATAAAATTACCGCTAACTCTGTCACGAAAAATTCCCGCCTGTAAGGTTTGCTTTTCTAAAAATAGACGACTTGGCTCATTTCTATCAAAACATATCGGATTATCGTCTTCTGTGGCGCCGAGATTACCTGTAATTTGTTTGTAGTCATGAAGTCATGGGATTACCTGTTTGAGTAGCTATGTAAGTACCTATTTGAATAATAGCTAGGTAGGAAGAAGCTACTAACATATGAGTAGTTGAATAGTTTCCTGGAACTTTGTTATGTGACTCATTCCCAGTGACTTAACTTTGAGTGGGAGGACTGAAAACTGCAGGCTTCGGTTTATCGTCTTCTGGCGCCGAGATTACCTGTAATTTGTTTGTAGTCATGGGATTACCTGTTTGAGTAGCTAAGTACGAGTAAGTACCTATTTGAATAATAGCTAGGTAGGAAGAAGCTACTAACATATGAGTACCTAGTTGAATAGTTTCCTGGAACTTTGTTATGTGACTCATTCTCAGTGACTTAACTTTGAGTGGGAGGACTGAAAACTGCAGGCTTGGAGATTGTCATTTTGTATGAATAGGTAATCTAAATTTTACCATTAAAAAGTACCTACAACCTAGGTGGGTACTTACTCGAATTTGAGCAAGTTATTATCGCCATAATAATGGGTAGGTATTGTGATTGCCCTGGATAAATAGGTACAACGAGTGAAAATGTGTATCGTATGACCTAGTGAAATCAATAAATTGATATCACAAAATTCGCTCAACTTTTTACTTTTTTTTTGTAACTTTTGCATAATTATGGGAAATAGCAAAAGGTTCTTTCAGGTTTATATCAGACATTATGCGAAAACCCCTTTTTCGCTGGGACATGAACAAGCTCTTCAATTGTCCTTATCTCCACTTACGAGGATATCACAAAATTCGCTCAACTTTTTACTTTTTTTTTGTAACTTTTGCATAATTATGGGAAATAGCAAAAGGTTTTTTTCAGGTTTATATCAGACATTATGCGAAAACCCCTTTTTCGCTGGGACATGAACAAGCTCTTCAATTGTCCTTATCTCCACTTACGAGGCAGAAGCCCTAAATAGCCCACAGGACCAGCACGTAATGTCCCAAATGATGGTTAAGGCGCAAACAACGTACGATGTAGTTTAACTCAAGTTGCCTCCAATTGCATTGGTAGTTGCCTACGATTTCTGGTAAATTTTCCCTTATTGATGAACGTAAAGTTGCACAGTAAGTACTCTCTGACTCTGGAGAACATGAACGAATAGAATCCTAGCTCCCATTATCCAAAATTCGCACTTCACTTAGAGGAAGCACTCTCTGTTCAGAACCCTGTGTCACCCCTCTTGACAGGATCAAAACAAAGGGGCCCTAAGACAAACATTCTGCCCAACATATCATGGGTAGGTATTACTATTATTATTATCGCCATAATAATGGGTAGGTATTGTGATTGCCCTGGATAAATAGGTACAACGAGTGAAAATGTGTATCGTATGACCCCTGTTACTAACTGTTTTCCTTTGAAGAAAGTAGTGTTCAGCTTGTAAATTGTATGATTTAGGACTTTTGTAAGCTCTTTCAACCTTTGGTAATCAGAAAAGTTCTATCTCAGATTGGTACTTGCCATATTTCACTTGTAGTTGAAAGTTTGTAGTGTTTGTTGTTGTGTATGGAGTCAAAAGAAAGTGACACATTTTAGGTTTGAGGTTAGGAATAATTAAAATTAACTTTCCATTAATTTCATCAAAATTTCAAAATTCTATTGCAGGGGCTTAAGTTTTTAGTTGAATGTAGGGTAAAGATAGAGCTACTAAGGTTGAAGCCAGATTGAACTTATTTCCGAGACAATCTAATGCAGTAAATTTGCTCAAGTACCTGTTGCTCAGTTTTGTCAATCTTATTTTAATTTCAAGTAAATAAGAAAAGGATTATTTGATCCTTTGGTCAATTTTTGATTGGTTTGGTATGTTGACAGATTCAAAGAACTGTTTAAATATGAACCAGCTGAATTTGACCTGATTCTAAAAAGATCTCTTCTTGAATACCTAGGTATTTGGGCAAAGTTTGTAGTTCCATGAAATCGGAAAAACTTTTGCCATTTAGCCAAACTTTATTGCAACATTGATTAAAGTTTTGTTCAATAGTTCACTTCATAGGTACCTACCCCATGTAGTAACAAGCTTGCCATTCAGAAGGCCCTGGATTCAATGCTCACCATTGAAAAAAAAAACACTCATATTTTTATTGGTTTAAACACTTAGGATACCAGCGTGAAAATTCCCTTGCTAAAGAAATAGCAAAGGTTGAGTGTGAAGGAACAATAAGGTCATTTGTCTGTATTCCTCCCCCCAGAGAGATGTAGGGACAAACAGCCCTAAAAGACAGGTTAAGCTTATACAATCTACTCTCCCTTGTGAACCTTGTCAGTTGGTCAGGAATTTACCCCCCTAGGATTTGTGTGGCTCAACAGAAGTTCATCCCTTCAGTACCTAAATGGATTTTAGGGGCTCACTACCTCAGTAGTGAAGTGGTTAGCATGGTGTATTTCAGAGCTGGCACTGCCAGCCTATTTAGCTGAGTTGGTAGTGCATCTGCCTTGTAAGCGCTAGGCCACGGGTTCAATTCCCACCCGGGGTGGATTTTATCCTGATGGGATAATGTTCGTTCTTGGAACGGCTGGCTTTCTCCTATCCTGTCTTCCTCTCTCTTTGATTTTGGGATGATAAGACCATAGCAGTTACAGTTCCCTCTGTCAAACCTCTTTAAAAAAAAGAGCTGGCATTTGGTGGTTCAAGTTCAAGGTCAAAATCTAGCATCTCTTCCAATCTCTGTTTATCTTATTCTTGTATCACACAAAATCTTTCCATTTTTTTTTTTTTTTTTTTTTTTTTTTTTAAAAAAAATTTTTTTTTGGGTTTTTTTAAACCTTTTAATTGGAAGAGTTTTTTTTTTTTTTTTGTAACAAGCATTTATGTATGAGTATGTTCAACACTTTTTTTGTTGTTGTTGCAAGCCTTTATAAAATCTTCTATCAAACTTCATTAAGGACTGCCATTAAAAATTGTGTTTCAAAACTCTTCTTCGTTCCATTAATATCATGTCTTTTCCCCCCCAGGCTGTCCTTATCTTTTTTAACAGCCTGTATACATATCTCTCTCGGATTTGTCCTATATGGTCACTCGACAACAAGGAATCTTGACTTCCAACTCTCGGCTAAATGGTTTAATGAGAACCACAATGTCATCTCTTCCCATCTCTGTTCATCTCATTGTTATTGTATCACACGGACTGTTTCTGTCCTCCTCTTGCTTCTTGTGCTGTTTTTGGTCAACAAATCTGTCCTAAAATGGAATCGAATTTTTTTCTTTTGTTTTTAACTAGGAAAACATTTAACCTGGCTGATGTTGTATGGCAGTACACAAGATTATTACCATTGGTTCTGATGTCCACAAACAAACAAGTGTTTATAATTGTTTTTCTTTTTTTTTGAGAACTATTGTTCCATGGGGAATTGGTGCATTCAATGTGCTTTTGTCGCTGGATAATTGCTTTAGTTTTTATACTTCTGAAACAAATAAATAGGAAAATGGGCTAGGAGTAATACTAACGCTCCGATGGGTTTACTAAAGGGTTAACACATTCTTGTTAAAATAAATACATGCCCAGGGCAGTACTTTTTTTCCTTCTTCTTCTTCTTCTTTCCATTATTTATTTTCTTAATCATTAAAAATAAATAAAAAATTCTTTGCCCCCTCTAATAAGGATTCTAATATGGTTCCTTAGTCTTTACTGAATTCCTATACTCTTCACAAGCTTTTTCCCTCTGTTTAATCTCTAATAGGTAAAATACTCGTAGATCTATGTGAACGGTTTTGAAGATTTCATAAAAACATTGTGTAGGCGTGTTTGAAGAAACGTGTTGTTGGTGTGTGTATGTGTGTGTGTTTCTTTTTTTTTGATGCTTTGGGAGTCGAGCCCGGAACCATCTTTAAGGAACCACCTTTTAATTTTATGACTTGACTTGGACTCGAACCACCAACCTCCAGATCCAGAGTCCACCTTCCTTCAGCGAAAAAAGCGCGGCATAAAAGCCTGATGATCTTATTCGAACAGCATTAAGCAGGAAAGAATCATCCATAAGGGGAGTTTCCTTTAGCAGTTAAAGAGCTGCCTTCTTCTCCTTTGTCTTCGCCTTTTCCCGTGTACAGATGGGGGTCGGCGTTTTTCGTCAGCCTCTCAATCAGCCCTAACTAGGGTGACTGCTTTGGGCTGACATTTGGTTTTGGCTACAAATTTTACATTCCTCTCTCTCTTTTTCTGTCTCCCTTTCCCCCTCTCTCTACCCGTTTCTATCGCTCTTTCTCTCTCTCCTTCTTTCCCTCCCTCAACCCTTTTTTTCCCTCTCTCTTTCTATCCTTCCTCCCCTCCCTCCCCCTACCTTTTCCTCTTTCTGTTTTCCTCTCAAATTATGTAGTTATTATCCTTTTTTTTGAGATGCCATTTTGTTTACAGTTTTTTTAATGTCATATGCAGATGACATTACGGACTCACTGATAGTGAAATTTGAAATATCAATGTAACAACTCAATACTATGCAGTCACGTTATGTGCATGCATGTATTCAATATAGTAAAAGGCGGGCGACCTTGTAATTTAAATATCAATCAAGTTGAATTTATTTATCATTAAAAAATATCAGTAAGTACCTACCTAACTATCTAAAAAAGAAGAAGGTCGTAGCATGCCCATCCTGTAGTATGTCTCTCATTAGCTGGGAGACAAGAGGCAATACTTCCCTTAAAATAAAACAAAATGCTCTATGAAACCTCGAGAATACCAGAGAGTACACCGTTTATTCGTACACAGAAAGCCCATACCGAGGCTTAGGTGTAGGGGCAAACAGCCTAGAAGTCGGATTTAGCTCATTTGAATCTAGGAACCCGTTCAAATATTGCATTCCAAACCCAAGTGCAAAAACTTTGTGTCTGTTATGGGAATCGAACCCGGGGCTACAAATATTTAGCTACCTTCCACGTGAGGTCATTGCATCTTGCCCTAGTCATCAGTCAACACCCCCCAAAGAGTTCAAAGTAGAAAATTTAGAGAAAGCGAAAGCAGGGGGGTTTGAAGAAATTGAAGAATTAACAAACTGGGCCCGTCCCTCCGGGAATTTTTTAGCCCGTTCTTTATTCCATCGTGGTTAAAGAAAATCAGTACCTATGTACCTACGTACCTACCTAATTTGTTTAATATTCAGTTTATTATTATTATTGATTTGATTTTTGATTTTACTTTCATGTAATGATTTAAAATCAAGACTAGAGCCCGTTCTCCCTTTATTCCTTTTAATGTTTCCTGATAACTACCAATATAATATTTAATTCACCCATCCATTTATTGGCCTTGCTCGGTGTAGCTTAACATAGGTGACGCTAAAACCGATCTTAAATTATCGACTGAAGTGTTATCTAAAACTTTCTCGCTTTGAGTTTCCATTCCTTCCTTTCCCTTGAATCCTTCACTGAAAATCATACTCCCACTATTCTTGCCTTTCAATTCGCCACTGAAAATTGCGTTTCCAAAATCTCTCCACTCTCGTCAGTCAAATGAAAGTGGCCATTATCTTTCTTCCCTCCTGAACCTTGTCAGTTGGTCAGGAATTTACCCACCTAGTATTTGTGTGGCTCAACAGAAGTTCATCCCTTCAGTACCTAAATGGATTTTAGAGGCTCACTACCTCAGTAGTGAAGTGGATAGCATGGTGTATTTCAGAGCTGGCACTGCCAGCCTAGTTAGCTGAGTTGGTAGTGCGTCTGCCTTGTAAGCGCTAGGCCGTGGGTTCAATTCCCACCCGGGGTGGATTTTATCCTGATGGGATAATGTTTGTTCTCGGAACGGCTATCCTGTCTTCCTTCTCTCTTCGATTTCAGGATGATAAGACCATAGCAGTTACAGTTCCCTCTGTCAAACCTCTTAAAAATACATTAATTTTTTCTTCCGTCAAGTAGGTAGGTACTCAGCAAGCACTGAAAGGGTACCGGTAGTTAAAATCAAGTTGATCTAATGTAGATTAGGTACTAATGTGTGAATTGTGCTTCTCCCAATATCCAATAGACCGATGATCCTTCATTTAATGATACGCCAATGCCTCACCGAATTCCAAACGAAAATTGAACGGGTTTATTCAAGAAGCCTAGCAGTTCAAGAGTTGCCTCTCGCATTAAAAAAAAGGGAAAGCCAGCCAGCCTAGTTAGCTTGGTTGGTAGCGCGTCTGCCTTGTGAGCGCTAGGCCGCGGGTTCGAATCCCACCCGGGGCGGATTTTATCCTGAACGAATAATGATCGTTCTCGGAACGGCTGGTTTTCTCCTATCCTGTCTTCGTTCTCTTTTCGATTTCGGGAAGAGAGGAAGACAGGATAGAAGAAAGACAGCCGTTCCGAAAATGAACCTTATCTGTTTAGGTTTAGGATAAATTTGGCCTGCAATCGCGTAAGCGTTAGGTCGCCGCGCCGGTTCAATTTTATCCTAACCAAGTGAATTCGAGGGCCTGCCTTGCAAGAGACCGTTCCCACTTGGGAGTTTCATCCGATTTTTTCCAAATGTACTGTAGGCAAAGTAATTTAGCCAGTCTAGTTAGCTTGGTTGGTAGTGCGTCTGCCTTGTAAGCGCTAGGCCGCGGGTTCGATTCCCGCCCGGGGCGGATCTTATCCTGATGGGATAATGTTCGTTCTCGGAACGGCTGGCTTTCTCCTGTCCTGTCTTCCTTCTCTCTTCGATTTCGGTCTAGCAGTCACAGTTCCCTCTGTCAAACCTCTTTAAAAAAAAACTTGATATTTGCATTCGCTTAAAAAAGTACAGTTAGGTTACAGTTCCCTCTGTCAAACCTCTTTTTTAGTAATTTATGAGAGTGCTCCCACTACCCACGATTTTTTCCCGAACGATAAGTGGGAACGGGCTCTAAAGAGTCGCAGGTTTTATCACGGCTGTGGCTTTCTCCTATCCAATCCCGTCCTCCTTTTCTTTTCGCTTTCGGAACGATAAGACCTTATAGCAGTTACAGTTCCCTCTGTCAAACCTCTAAAAAAAATGAGTGGACCTCACTTGGTTCATTTAATTGACTAGATTCAGGTCTGTGGCTAGATTTAGATCTGCTTCCTCCATGTCTGAAGAGGTTAAGAATTTGGTCTTGAACTTGATCCGTAAGCTTAGCCTAGCAAGTTCAGTCATCCAATGAACTATTCAATTCAGTATAAGCTTATCTCTCAATATGGTGTTTATCCGATGAGAAAATCGGATTTAAGATTGTGAACTTTGGTATCTTAATCTGATAATTCCAATATATCTAATTGGATATCTCTAATATAGGTAAAATACTCGTAGATCTATGTGAACGGTTTTGAAGATTTCATAAAAACATTGTGTAGGAGTGTTTGAAGTGTTGTTGGTGTGTGCATGTGTGTGTGTTTCTTTTCTTCTTTTTTGATACTTTGGGAGTCGAGCCCGGAACCATCTTTAAGGAACCACCTTTAAATTTTATTACTTGACTTGGACTCGAATCACCAAGCTCCGGGTCCAGAGTCCACCGTCCTTCAGCGAAAAAGGCGCGTCATAAAAGCCTGATGATCTTATTCGAACTGCATTAAGCAGAAAAGAACCATCCATAAGGGGAGTTTCCTTTAGCAGTTAAAGAGCTGCCTTCTTCTCCTTTGTCTTCGCCTTTTCCCGTGATCTCTAATAGGTAAAATACTCGTAGATTATCTATGTTTTGAAGATTTCATAAAAACATTGTGTAGGAGTGTTTGAAGTTTTGTTGGTGTGTGCGTGCATGTGTGTGTGTGTTTCTTTTCTTTTTTTTTTGATATTTTGGGAGTCGAGCCCGGAACCATCTTTAAGGAACCACCATTTAATTTTATGACTTGACTTGGACTCGAACCACCAAGCTCCGGTCCAGAGTCCACCGTCCTTCAGCGAAAAAGGCGCGGCATAAAAGCCTGATGATCTTATTCGAACAGCGTTAAGCAGAAAAGAACCATCCATAAGGGGAGTTTCCTTTAGCAGTTAAAGAGCTGCCTTCTTCTCCTTTGTCTTCGCCTTTTCCCGTGTTCAGACGGGGTCGGCGTTTTTCATCAGCCTCTCAACCAGCCCTAACTAGGGTGACTGCTTTGGGCTGACATTTGGTTTTGGCTACAAATATTACGAGTGGATGCCCTTCGCACTCAACCTTTGCTATTTCTTTAGCAAGTAAATTTCAGGTTGGGGTACTCCCTCCCAGCCAGTCATAGTTAAAGAGCTGCCTCTGGTATAAAAAAAGGGAGGAAAAAAGAAGAAGAAGAAGAAGAAGAAGAAGAAGAAGAAGAAGAAGAAGAAGAAGAAGAAGAAGAAGAAAAAATCTTGACTATCAGTTGTTGGTTCCCAAGTGAGTTGTTTAGTGACATGTTGTAATGGGCAACTTTGGGTCTCAGTCTGAGCCAGTCTCCTGATTAAACATTCTTATGTTAATTTGTCAGCCTAAAGTGAGCGCAGAAAATTGGAAACCGACCAATAAAATATAGTAGGCAGTGGTGTGGGGTGAGGTTTTCGAGAGGGGAAGCTACAAGCTACCCATGCCTATAGGTTGCAGTGACAACTTTAGTTTTGAACAAAAGCTCAAAAAATTTCACTCTTCTCAGGACTTTGGTTTTCAGGCTAAGTCTTGAATTAGGTTTTGGAAAAGCTCAAAAGTGTTCACTCTTCTCAGGACTTTAGTTTTCAGCCCAAGTCAATCTAGGTCGAATAAAAGGGCCTTACTTTAGTTTTAAACAAAAGCTCAAAAAAATTCACTCTTCTCAGGACTTTGGTTTTCAGGCCAAGTCTTGAATTAGGTTTTGAAAAAGCTCAAAAGTGTTCACTCTTCTCAGGACTTTAGTTTTCAGCCCAAGTCAATCTAGGTCGAATAATCACTTGCCATATTTTCTCTATTTGGTCAGTAGAGGGGCGAGAAAAACCTCGTACAGAAGAAGGGAAGGGGGATTTGGTATTGGTCTCAAAAGTCACAAAAGATCTAACCAGGTCGCAGTGACCTAGGACGTTTATTAAGCCGATGGCCCTACTTATACCAAGGGAAGGGGTGCTTCCCTAGTTTTCACTCAGACCCCACGCCACTGGTAGAATCTCATTTGGAAACCGGAATCCGGATTTCGGCGAAGGGGGAGATGGGCTCTTACGAAACAGGTTGCATATTTTCTCTATTTGGTCAGTAGAGGGGCGAGAAAAACCTCGTATAGAAGAAGGGAAGGGGTATTTGGTATTGGTGTCAAAAGTCACAATAGATCTAACCAGGTCGCAGTGACCTAGGGCGTTTATTAAAGCCGATGGCCCTACTTATACCAAGGCAAGGGGTGCTTCCCTAGTTTTCACTGAGACCCCACGCCACTGGTAGAATCTCATTTGGAAACCAGAATCCGGATTTCGGCGAAGGGGGAGATGGGCTCTTACGAAACAGGTTGCTCCGAGCAACATTCCTCAGGCCAAATGACGTGTTTTCTGTCCGTCTTTCTCAGACACGGCGTGGTATCAAATATATTGGCCAAGAAAGGAGGAAAAATAAGACGAAGAAGCGGATGAAGAAGGAGAATTGGAATTAGAAGGAGGAGGAGGAGAAGGAGAAGAAGAAGGAGAAGAAGAAGGAGAAGAAGAAAGACAAGAAGAAGAAGGAAGGGAAGGAGGAAGAGGAGGAGGGGAAGGAGGAAGAGGAGGAGTAGGAGAAGAAGGCGAAAACGAATTATAAGGAGAGGCAGGAGAATAAAATAAAAATTCACCTGATTCGATAAAAATTCATCGGATTTGACAACCATCTTTTAGAATGGAACCACAATTGATTCTCTTTGAGGAAAAAATTGGTTGAAAACAGCGATTGCTCAATTTTAAAGAACATTACGTAAAGGTAAGAAGCACATTACCCTCACGTGACGTGAACTCACATAAGTTCACGTGACGTGAGGGTAGTCTACCCTAAGTTAAGAGCGCTTTTTTCCCTCTTACTGCTCTGAAGAAGTTTCGTTACCACACAGAAGTTTTCTACCACCGAGGTTGTAGAAAGTCTGATTAGAAAAATCCGATACCATTTTCCCACCCATTGTTCTTCAAGACTTTCTGCTGACATGGCCCGAGTGTCACTTCTATGTGAGCACAAATTGGCTCACAGGAAACTCTTGATATCATACTCATAGAGCATAGAGAAAAGAACAGAATAGAGCATAGAAAGACAGCATTGAATACTTTGAATAGATAAGCCAATCTTTTTACCAAAGTAGATCATCATATAGGTGTCTACCACCGAGGTTGTAGAAAGTCTGATAAGAAAAATCCGATACCATTTTCCCACTCATTGTTCTTCAAGACTTTTTGCTGACATGGCCCGAGTGTCACTTCTATGTGAGCACAAATTGGTTCACAGGAAACTCTTGATATCATACCACCGAGGTTGTAGAAAGTCTGATTAGAAAAATCCGATACCATTTTCCCACCCATTGTTCTTCAAGACTTTTTGCTGACATGGCCCGAGTGTCACTTCTATGTGAGCACAAATTGGTTCACAGGAAACTCTTGATAATTATCATACTCATAGAGCATAGAGAAAAGAACAGAATAGAGCATAGAAAGACAGCATTGAATACTTTGTTTGAATAGATAAGCCAATCTTTTTACCAAAGTAGACCATATAGATTATAGGTGTTTCCACTGTCCACAGTTCCACAGATAGCTGACTAGAGTGAACTGTAATTGCTAGGATCTTATCAATCTTATCATCTCGAAATCGAAGAGAGAAGGAAGGCAGGATAGGAGAAAGCCAGCCGTTCCGAGAACGAACCTTATCCCTTAAGGATAAAATCCGCCATAGGTGTGTCCACTGTCCACAGTTCCACAGATATGTAGCTGACTAGAGTGAACTGTAATTGCTAGGATCTTATCGTCTCGAAATCGAAGAGAGAAGGAAGGCAGGATAGGAGAAAGCCAGCCGTTCCGAGAACGAACCTTATCCCTTAAGGATAAAATCCGCCCCGGGTGGGAATCAAACCTGCGGCTTAGCTGACAAGGCGGACGTTCTACCAACCAAGCTAACTAGGCTGACTAAGCCATAGAAACGTCACACTTATTTCTTATTTGCCATATTCAGCATCGTCGTAACATAGGTACATAATATGTACCTAGGTACCCTTTTTTTTTTTTTTTTTTTTTTTTTTTTTAAAATTTATTTTTTCCATTAAAGTTGTCCAAGACACTCCAATTCTTGGATTTCTTGGTGTGGAATTCAGTAATCTTGATCAAACTCAAATCTCCACACACTCCAAGGCCCTGGCATTCCTTGGGCTTGGAATGCTCCATTGTACCACCTTATCGATTCAAAAGGCAATATCACCTAGACTAGATTTGCCACCTTCACAGAGGAAACGAGTGCCGCCCGTATTTCTCGCTAATCTCGACTCGGAATCAGAAAACGAATTGTAGTCCAGTCAATTCAAGCAAAAAAGTTGGATTCTTTCAAACACATGAAAGTTTTTTTGCGCCAGTCTAGTTAATATGGTTGGTAGCGCGTCTGCCTTGTAAGCGCTAGGCCGCGGGTTCGATTACCGCCCGGGGCGGATTTTATCCTGAAGGAATAAAATGAAAGTTTTTTTTTGCGCCAGTCTAATTAATATGGTTGGTAGCGCGTCTGCCTTGTAAGCGCTAGGCCGCGGGTTCGATTACCGCCCGGGGCGGATTTTATCCTGAAGGAATAATGGCTTTCTCGGATCCTTCCCTCCTCTCCTTCGAGTTCGGGACGATAAAACCTTAGTTGCTACAATTTCCTCTATCAAACCTCTTGGGGAAAAAATCTCAAGACTGCCTCTGTAGGTACTCCATCATTTGAAGGTTTGAAACCAATAATTAAAGTTAGTGTCTCAAAATTGCAGTTTTCCTTTGTTTTGTTTTGATGTACTGCCATAATATGTCGAAATATTTAAGACCTTGGTTAGATTGTGGGGACAAAGGGACTTTTCAGTCCTATCCCAGCAGGATAAACAAGGTGTATTCAATTCTATTTTCTCCAAAAAGAAGTCCAGTTTTGCTGGACTATCAGAGCATTGCCTGGAAATGTATCTCTGAGGCCAGATTATACCTTATGTACTCCCACATCCCAGCGCACCCGCTGCAATTTATTGTTTCGCTCTCATTTTATTACACTATAACTGTTTTCTATTCTTTGCTCTCTCTCTCTCTCTCTCTATCTCTATCGCGCTCTCTCTCTATCTCATTCTTCTTAGAAATATCTGCTTCAAGTTTTTTAGAGACACTTTTATAAATATGTATAAAATAAAAGTTATACTTATTCGAAAAAGGGTTCTCTGAAAATCTGCGGATCAGCGTCAATGGTGCAATTGGTGTATCTTTGGCCTTATAATTTTCATTTTCCCTGCCATAGATGTCTGTTTTTCTTTTAATTTTACTTGACTTACCCTTTGTTCATTTTAGAGACACTTTTATAAATATGTATAAAATAAAAGTTATACATTTTCGAAAAAGGGTTCTCTGAAAATCTGCGAATCAGCGTCAATGGTGCAATTGTTGTATCTTTGGCCTTATAATTTTCATTTTCCCTGCCATAGATGTCTGTTTTTCTTTTAATTTTACTTGACTTACCCTTTGTTCATTTTCTGTCTTTGCAGGTAAGATGTCCTCAATGACCACCTAAGGATTCTAAGGAAATACCTGGTTGCAGATTTTTGAAGCGAAAAAAGTAAACCTCCCCACTGAGGGTAATATTTGTTCAAAATTTTGGCGTAGGCTGTCAGATTTTCCCACTACCAACCGGTTGTCCGGTCGATGACTTGACCCTGTATGGTAAAGAGACCAACTGGTAATACCCCACCTTACATAGCATGTACAAAAAGCGTTCAGCTATTCCAAAGCCTCGAGGAATGATAAAACTTTCAATGGCCCATTCTTCAAATGTGTGCCCGGACATTTAATCTGTGGTGCGAATTGCCAATTGTACTGGATCCTAGGACAGTTGTACTGTGACTAGGTGGGCTGTAGGGAGTTAGTGATAGTACCTGTGCAGGTGAGAGTTCCACGGTTGGCAAAAGGCCCTTTGCAGGTAAGATGTCCTCAATGACCAATGACCACCCAAGGATTCTAAGGAAATACCTGGTTGCAGACTGCAGACGCCGTTTTCCCAGTGAGGTATGACGTAAAGGTGGTGTGTCTATGAAAAATGGTCTTTTTTCTCAAAATGGTCATTTTCCCACTACTAGACGGTTGTCCAGTGACTTGACCCTGTATGAGGCCAACTAGTAATACCCCAGAGTACATAGCATGTACAAAAAGCGTTCAGCTATTCCAAAGCCTCGAGGAATGATAAAACTTTCAATGGGCCATTCTTCATTCTTCAAATGTGTGCCCGGACACTTAATCTGTGGTGCGAATTGCCAATTGTACTGGAGCCTAGGACAGTTGTACTGTGACTAGGTGGGCTGTAGGGAGTTAGTGATAGAACCTGTGCAGGTGAGAGTTCCACGGTTGGCAAAAGGCACGATTGAGTTTGGTGGGTGGTATTCATGAAATACAATTTTAGTTTACAGAAGAAAACCTTCATGTGAGAAAAGTTTCGGAGAAACAGCCATATTATCAATCAGTAACACATTGTCGACTGGCCATCGATCGATGTCGATTGTCGACTGAACCGTGCACACTGCCTCCATATTGGTCCATGACTTGTTCTCGAGAAAAACTTCTGTGTTATTTATTTTGACAAATGTACATACATAGTTCGTCCAGGATAACTAAATTTTAAATTGAAAAATTGTACCCCTTATTATTAGTGCTTTATTTAGACTGCCGAATTAGGACATGTAGTCCCATTATCTCAACAGTTTAATATTACACCATTTTATTTATTTAAATCATAGAGTACAAAATGAATCATAGAGTACAAAATGTGCACATCTCTTTTCGGAATACCCTGAAGATTTACTTGTTGCTTACAACATTATCTTTTTGCAAAAGTCGACACTTATCTTAATTCGATTCACTCCACGGGCTAGGAAATCTCCGGTCAGCACGAGTCTCTTATGCACTTATTATTTTAATCCATATTGTCAATAACATAGATATCCATATTATAAATGTGTAGCAAGTTATAATTTACTATCTCTTTGTAACTCTCATAATTCATTGTGGCAATCCATGTTATAAATGTGTAGCAAGTTATAATTTACTATCTCTTTGTAACTCTCATAATTCATTGTGGCAATCCATGTTATAAATGTGTAGCAAGTTATAATTTACTATCTCTTTGTAACTCTCATAATTCATTGTGGCAATCCATATTATAAATGTGTAGCAAGTTATAATTTACTATCTCTTTGTAACTCTCATAATTCATTGTGGCAATCCATGTTATAAATGTGTAGCAAGTTATAATTTACTATCTCTTTGTAACTCTCATAATTCATTGTGGCAATTCAACGCCGTAATTACAACGGGTTGAAGATTTATATCTCGATTATCTAGTTTTAGCGAATAAGCGCGTATGATCAGTTTCGAATCCTGTTCAATTTATAGTTATACAAAGATTGAGGTGAAAATGCCGAAAAACGCTGAAATTCTGTTTCGTGTTAATATAGGCCGGGCGGTGCTGCGAGCTGCGAACTCTTGACGTTCCCGGCGCGCTTGATATGTATGTGTAAGGCCTGCCGTACATTGGAAGCGTAGTCGCGGGATGGCGCCTAAAAATCCAAACCTATGAAAATGATACAGACCTCTCACACTTTGTAGTCGCGTGAGTTAGGTCTCCTAGATACACAAAAAGCCCACTCAGAGGCTTAGATGTAAGGGCAAACAGCCCTAAAGAATGGGTTAAGCTTACATGTTACATGAATCTAGGTCTCTTACACCCATATTTATGAACAAAATGCTGGCTCTTAAGTTCGTGCTAAGCATAGTCTCAAGGCATTTGATTGGTCAATTTTGACTTGAGACTGATCTAAGAACGATCATTCTTGTTCATAAATACGAGTGTAAGTGACTAGCATAAGCATATAAAGCCCGGGACATACCTCCCTCGGTGGTGTAGTGGTCAAGACGCTCGCTTGGTGCCTTGGTCCTTATTTCACGAAAGACGAAAGTATGAGTATGTAGGGAAAAACTAGAACGAAAGACCAAGTTATGAGAGAAACAATTAAATGATTATTTAACGAATTGCTCTAAATATAGATTTGTCAAACGACACAGCATATAAATAATTAGTGTGTACAGGACATTTTTCCTCTTTTTCCTTTTCTGTATGTTTTTCTTTGGTAGAGATTGAGGGTGAATTCAAGTTGAGGAGTACAGATGTCTCTGAATAGTATGGAATGTGTCCTTCATAACTGTGAAGCACATTTCTTCTAATCTTATGCGTCGGAGGTTATTTGTTTGAAAGAAGTTCCTCAAGAATGGGAGTGCCTTACCACGCGCACCAAACCACAACCCCGACACTTCCCAGGTGTTGATTCCGTATTTTTCTCGTGTTGATTCCGTAGCTTGTGTCCCGGGCTTAGGTAATATGTACATACTCATTGCTTATGACTAGCTAGTTAGTGGTTCAACTATCTTGAACTATCCCACTCAGTATAGGTAAGAATGTATGTAAGCAGTGACTGGAAGTCTAATCCAATTTGCCCGCGTTTAACCTTTTTAGATCTTTCTTTCTGTTGTATCTTGTTGCTGATTTTTCCTTGTTTGTTGTAATCTTCAGAGACATTATTTTCCCATACAATCAATATCCAATTAACTCATGTTTAACCTTTCTTTCTCTCTCTCTCTCTCTCTCTCTCATCTAAACTCCTCTTGGATCAAGCAATCTGATGGGCTAAAATGTTGGAAATCAACCAATCAAATTAACCGGATTAATCCATGACGGATTTTATCCTGAACGGATAATCTTCGTTCTCGGAACGGCTGGCTTTCTCCTGTGTACTGTAGGTATCTCGTCACTGTTTTTCTTCGATTTCGGGACGATAGCAGTTACTGTTCCTTCTATCTAATTTAAGTTCGTTAATCTTATCAGGGCAGTTCGTTAAATACATTTCAATTGTTTATCTCTAAACTCTGTGATCCTTTAAACTCTAAACTTTGATTGTGTGTGATTGTGATCCTGGCCTCTGTCATTTTGCTTCTGGTTTAATTGTCGAGACCAGATCATGTCACTCATGTCAGGAGGCAGAGTTTTGTTTACTTCTGGCATTGTTCGGACTGGTTCATCCGTGTTCTCTCATTAACGTCTTCTATGCAGGACCGGTCTCTGGTCGCCCCAAATACGGGACGAAGGAATGTTTTCCAAGTTGTGCTGTCTTCTGGCGTGACCTT